>NW_026858580.1:0-51272 GCF_026571515.1 Ruditapes philippinarum
CCCCCTTTTTGAAGCCAATACATTCTGAAATGTTACTCAGATCCTTCTTAGATGCAGCTTTTGCTAGAGTATTAAAAATAAAGTAGCATTATAGATCTTGGTCAAAATTAATCATCAAATACCTTCAATACTTTTTTTAAGTAATTCTGCTGACAAGCAGAATAATGTACAAATGAATTATAAAAGGAGATAACTAAACAAGAGCTGTCACAGGAGACAGCGAAGCTCAACTTATAAAATACTGGAGGCAGTAAGGAAGACAAATCTATGAAAGAAAAATCAACTACATGTATGTATAATTATGTATTAAGTTATAGTAAAACAAGAGCCGGTTGAACCGGATGTTGCTCCCCGAATAGGTTTTGGACACAGGACGTCATACCTCTTGTAGTGTCAGAGTTATGTCACAGACAAAGTTCAAAGTGAAGAAACAACCCAAATGTTGCATGCAACACGTTGTCTCAATATGGTGATCATTTCTATGAAATAGTTGTAAAATCCAACTTCACATAACTGGCTGGACACGATTTTGCTGCAAGGTCATGCTGTGACCTTGACCTTCAAGGTATTGACCCAAATGTTGCGTGCAACACGTTGTCTCAATATGGTGATCATTTCTGTGAAATAGTTGTAAAATCCAACTTCAAATAATGAAGTTATAGGCCTGACACGATTTTGCTGTAAGGTCATGCTGTGTCCTTCAAGGAAGGGACCCAAATGTTGCGCGCGACACGTTGTCTCAATATGGTGATCATTTCTGTGAAATAGTTGTAAAATCCAACTTTAAATAACAAAGTTATGGGCTGGACACGATTTTCAGCTGCAAGGTCATGATGTGACCTTGACCTTCAAGATAGTGACCCAAATATTGCACCCGATACATCGTCTCAATACGGTGATCATTTCTATGAAATAGTTGTAAAATCCGACTTCAAATAACAAAGTTATGGGCCTGACACGATTTTGCTGCAAGATCATGCTGTGACCTTGACCTTAAAGGTAGCGACCCAAATGTTGCGCGCGACACGTCATCTCAATATGGTGATCATTTCTGTGAAATAGTTGTAAAATCTGACTTCAAATAAAGAAGTTATAGGCCGGACACGATTTTGCTGCAAGGACATGCTGTGACCTTGACCTTCAAGGTAGCAACCCAAATTGCATGCGACGCATCATCTCAATATGGTGATCATTTCTATGAAATAGTTGTAAAATCCGACTTCAAAATACAAAGTTATCGGCCGGACATGAATTCGAGAAGTACGTACGGACGGACTGACGGATGTACCAACTTTTGATGTTTATGAGGCAAATCAGCTCATAAACACCACCTGGACCAACGTCCATAAGCAAAATTAGCTCATAAAAACAAAAAAAATAGAACTTAATTTGAATTTGATGAGTTTTTGTTCTTTATTTAACTACGGAATGAAGCTCATAAATATCAAATGTTTGCTCGGACAACCCGACGACTATATGCCACCCCCCCCCTATTGCTGCATTTGATGAACCTTTTAGTAGAGTTATTATTGACTGTGTAGGTCCATTACCAAAAACTAAATCAGGTTCTCAGTACTTATTAACTATAATGTGTGCTTCTACGCGCTTCCCTGAAGCTATTCCTTTAAGAAATATTAAAGCCAAAACTATTGTCAAGGCTCTTGTGAAATTTTTCACATTTGTTGGTTTACCTAAATCAGTACAGTCTGATCAAGGGTCAAATTTTATGTCTGGTATTTTCCAGCAGGTCATGCATGAGTTAGGAATTACTCAATATAGGTCTTCAGCCTATCACCCTGAAAGTCAAGGTGCTTTAGAAAGATTTCACCAGACTCTGAAAAATATGATTAGGTCATATTGTTTTGACACTGAAAAAGATTGGGATGAAGGCATCCATTTATTGTTATTTGCTGTAAGAGAATCTGTTCAGGAATCTCTTGGCTTCAGCCCTTTTGAATTAGTATTTGGTCACACTGTCCGTCAGGACCCTTAAAACTTCTAAAAGAGAAATTCCTGTCTGAAGATGACATATCTTTAAATTTGCTTCAGTATGTATCAGATATTCGAAATAGGTTGACTAATGCATGTGAGTTAAAGTAATTACTCAACCTGCACTGGTGTTGATGTGTTGTATTTCTTTATTTCTTTCTTATTTTAAATTTTTAGAGTTGTATACATATACTAAGGTCTTATAAAAGTGTTTCATTTTCTGTCTTTACATATTAGATATTGATAATCATTTTCTGTCTTTACTTATTTGATATTGTTAATCATATTTTAGGACCAAGTGATGGCAGAACAGAAGCCATATGCCTCAAAAGAGAAAGGTACAGCAAAGCTCTTCAGAATGCTATTCAATATAGAAGAGATTAAAGGCCGCTCATTGTTTGGTATGAGGAAAGGGAACAGAGAGTCTGACGCCAGACCTTCTTGTGCAGACAAGGCAAAACTTAAGTTCTTGGAAGGTAACTAATGAACTGAATGAAAATATCATTTTTGATTCTGCGTATATTTCCTGCCTTGGAGTAAATAAGAAAAGTCTGATTCTTCCACGTCTGCAGTGCTGTTTTTTAAAGTGTTTTAATCATATCTATGCACTCAAATTGAATATAGAAATATCCAATAGTCATATAAAAATGTAAGCTTATGTTTTTAATTATTGTATTAATCATTCATAATTTTTTTTGTTTTAGATTGTGCGCTCGAAAAGTCTGTCTTTACTTATTTGATATTGTTAATCATATTTTAGGACCAAGTGATGGCAGAAAAGAAGCCATATGCCTCAAAAGAGAAAGGTACAGCAAAGCTCTTCAGAATGCTATTCAATATAGAAGAGATTAAAGGCCGCTCATTGTTTGGTATGAGGAAAGGGAACAGAGAGTCTGACGCCAGACCTTCTTGTGCAGACAAGGCAAAACTTAAGTTCTTGGAAGGTAACTAATGAACTGAATGAAAATATCATTTTTGATTCTGCATATATTTCCCGCCTTGGAGTAAATAAGAAAAGTCTGATTCTTCCACGTCTGCAGTGCTGTTTTTTTAAAGTGTTTTAATCATATCTATGCACTCAAATTGAATATAGAAATATCCAATAGTCATATAAAAATGTAAGCTTATGTTTTTAATTATTGTATTAATCATTCATAATTTTTTTTGTTTTAGATTGTGCGTTCGAAAAGTTGCCGACAACCTAAAGGACTGAACTCAAGCCGTCCAGGAATAGCAAGATAAACTGAAGAAAATAAATGGACTAATGTTTTGCTATTTTTTGAGACAATATATAATTTCATATGGAAACATTAAAAAGGATTATTTTTAAAATTTGTTTGTTTCCAATTTAGGGTACAGGGTGACTTTCAAGCAGTTTCCAGCTATTGCCACCCACAAGGTGGAAAATTTCTGAAAGGGTGAAAATAGGTGGCATTTAGTGGAAACTGAATTTGTCACTATCTGGTGGCAAAATGGTGGAAAAGTGTTTAAATACTCCACAAATTTTCCACCCTTATGGTGGCAAAAGGTGGAAATAAGTGGCATTGGAAAATAAGTTTGCCACTCAATGGTGGCATAATGGTGGAAATTTGTCTAAATACTCCACCAATTTTCCACCATTATGGTGGCAATAAGTGGAAACAAGTGGCATCTAGTGGAAAATGAGTTTGCCACCCTAAGGTGGCATAATGGTGGCATTATGGTGAAAGTTTGTCTAAATACTCCACCAATTTTCCACTCATTGGTGGCATTTAGTGTAAAAAAGGTGAAATTAACTGGAAAATTATATAACATCAGTCCTGCTCAAAATTTTCACCATTTTCATGATTTGGGTGGCGTTTTGGTGGCGTTTTGGTGGCATTATTGGTGGAAAATTGTCTAAATACTCCACCATTGAAAAGGGTGGCATTTTAGTGGCAAATCTAGGGACGGGCACCCACAAATTAATGTTTCATGCCAAAGTTTACTAAGTTGATAGCTGACCACCAATTATCAATCTATTGGTCCCGAGAATAAAATGGTTAATGGCTTTTTATTTTTAGTTCTGCCAACCCTTAAAAGGGGCCCAATTTTTCAGAACATTAACCATTACTCCTGACATCACAATGTCTCTTTTGTTTTAGTGAGCTGAAAATAATATTAATAAATCTTAAAATTACATTATTATTATTATTAGAAACAGCTTTACTCATATGGATTTTAAAACTAAACTAAAATATTTTGTATTTATTAAAGATATTAAATATTGAATTGCAACAGAAAAATTGAAAAACTGCAACTTACATGCTTGTATATCCTGTATAGAAACTTTGAGTTTGTAAGCAATTTTGTACCAATCAATTGTCACAGACGTACCAGCTTGGTACATAGAGTGAAATAAATGAGCCAATGACGGGTCATCTGTCTCTGTACGCCATTTGTTAAGTAAAGCATACACACGCTGTGAAGTTACTTCATAAACTTCTTTTATGTGCTCTACAGTAGCTGTTGAGTTGCTCTCTATAAGGAAAGGTGCTAGCATTTCCCAATTGGAACCAATGCATTCTGATATGTTACTCAGATCCTCCTTAGATGCAGGTTTTGCTAGAGTATTAAAAATAAGGTAGCATTATAGATCTTGGACAAGCATAATCATTAAATACCTTTAATTCTTTTTAAGTCATTCTGCTGACAAGCATAATAAAATACAAATGAATTATAAAAGGAGATAACTAAAACAACTAAGCAATGCAGAGTAATGGTTCTTTGACACTGCACTTCCTCTCACTTAAATCTCATCAACTGTGTAAAGCTTCAATGAAATACATATGTTTATTTCATGCTTTCCAGTGTTTACTATAATACATGTTACATGTATATTTAATAAGAAAATTAGAAAAGATTTAATAGAACCATATTTCAAAATTAATGATGTGACATCATGATATGATGAGAATTTCACGAAGTTACGTGGCAAAATCAGTAAAAATGCTAAAAATCACTTAAAAAGCATGAAATAAAAAGAAAATTCATTTGTTTTACATATAAGATTGAAATATATTTCCTGATCATCAGCTTTGCCACTTGTGAAAATATTGCATCTGGTGTTCCCTCAGTGAAATATGAAATACATTTCAATCTTGCATGCAAAACAAACAAATATCCTCTATGTACCGGTAGTTTGATAGTTATATATCAGACAAGCATTATCAACTTAAGGGGCCTAAGATGGCCCCAGATCGCTCATTTGACCCATCATTTTATTGTAGGTCAAGGGATATCAAAAATATCAGAAGTAGGTCAGCTGATATCAAAATTTAGCATAAAAAAGTACACCCCCAGGTCCAAATTTTAAATCTGTATTAAACAAGAGGGCCATGATGGCCTTGAGTCCCTCACCAGAAACTACTGCTTTTCAGTGTGGGAAATTATACATTGTCAATATATTCTTACATAAAATTTGAGCATAGAATATCTTTCAACTATAATTTGAAGAAATGCCATGAACTGGGGCATTTAAGCTTTAGCTTAAACGGGGCCAATCAAATTAATATGAGCAAATTTAAAAAAAAGACTAACAGACAAAGTTTGGTGATCATCCATCAATTATTTCAATAGGAGATTATGTTCAAAGGTTTTTCTATTTTTAGCTTTAGCGGCCCCTAAAAGGGGCCAATCAAATTAATATGAGCAAACTTGATAAAAGACTATCTAAGAATGCTACAGACAAAGTTTGGTGATCATCCATCAATTAGTTCTGTAGGAGAAGATGTTTAAAGGTTTTTGTTGTATTTTAAGCTTTGGCGACCCCTTTAAGGGGCCAATCAAATTAATATAAGCAAACTTGATAAAAAAAACTACCCAAGAATGCTACACACAAAGTTTGGTGATCATCCATCAATTAGTTCTATAGTAGAAGATGTTTAAAGGTTTTTTATTTTTAGCTCTGCTGACCCCTAAAAGGGGCCAATTGAAATGACATGAGCAAATTTAAGTGTGACTGTCACAGGATGCTACAGATCAAATTTGAAGTAAATCTGCCTAGCAGTTTCAGAGAATAAGATGATTGTTGATGCATGACGACAGATTGATGGACGACTGACGCCGGAGCATCCCCCTTTGATACTAATAGCTCACCCTGAACCTTCGGTTCTGGTGAGCTAGTAACAAAATTCAACTTGGCCCTTGGTCAAAATTTCATGTCTGTACATCAAAAAGCGAGAAAGTAGGTAAAATGATATCAATAATATCAAAAGCAGGTCAGCTGATATCAAAATGCAAATTGCGCATCAGAAATCACATCGACGGTCCAAATTTGATGTCTGTACTTCACAAAACAAGCAAGTGGGCCAACATGGTCCTAAATCCCTCACCCTTACCCATCGAACTCATCCCAGCAGTAACCTATACAAGCATCCTAACAAAGTTTCATGACAGTCGAGTCAAAAATATTACCTCTTTAAAAGTGTTAAGGTTTTTCCATATTTGAGCAGTGTGACCAAATTTTTGACCTCAGGTGACCCATCTTCAAAACTTGACCTAGAAATCATCAAAACAAACTTTCAGACCAATTTCCAGGATATCTGTATCAAAACAGTAGCCACTAAAGTGTGAACAAGATTTTTTTTTTTTAGCTGCTGTGACCTAGTTTTTCATCTGAAATGACCCATGTTCGAACTCATCCAAGTAATAACCTAGACAAGCATCTGTACCAAGTCTGATGACAATTGAGTCAAACTACACACAACTACACATGCTGATCAACATTCCTGTAAAGTTTCATGACTCTAAGTCAAATACTTTTTAAGCAACATGCAACACAAAATGAGGAAGGACGTACCACCACAATGGACTAAGGGGCCATATCTATTGTTATTTTCTTTTTTTTAATAGAGGGCCATGTCCCCTTATTCTATTGTTGCAGAATGAACTCTATTGTTCTCTTTTGTTCTGTTTACAGTTACATGGTCCCCAACTTCTCTTAAATAGTACAGAAAGACAGACAATCTAAATGCTCCCCCTAAAGTGGGGGCACAATAACACTTATTAAAATTGAGAAACAAATTAAGACAAACATACCTAGAGGATGGTACTTCATCAAAACCTTAAATAGAAAAAAAATTAAAATGAAATGTTACAGAATATAGAAAATCATGCATGAATTTAATTGGAAACACAATAATAAAACAAGAGGGCCCAGAGGGCCCTGGATCACTCACCCAAAAAATTGGTCAAAAGGTCAAACTGGAGCCCCATTTCACCCCAAGAATCACAATTTGAAAAAAAGGACTGTTTAATCTGAACAATTTTGTGTACTCTCACCAAGGTAATTTTTGTGTAAAATTATTTCAAAATTGAACCAGTGGTTTAGATGTTGTTGTTTTCTAATTTTAGCTCTGGCAGCCATTTAATTTAACAGTTCAGCCTGTCACTAAGTGAGAGGTAAGCTAACTAGAACTCCGCGAGTCGGATGTGTCGCCTTGTGAACAATGTAGTTTAGGAGAAATGGCCAGGACAAAAATGAAATATGAAAAATAACAAAGGGCAATAACTAAAAAAATAATAAGTGCAGAGCAGCATATCTGTGCACTGCATTTCTTATCAATAAGATCTATCATTCTATGATGTTTCAAGTCCATAGCTTTCATACTTGAGGAGAAATGACCAGGACAAAAATAAAGTAAGAAAATCAACAAAGGGCAATAACTCAAAAAATAAGAAATGCGGAGAAATGACCAGGACAAAAATAAAGTAAGAAAATCAACAAAGGGCAATAACTCAAAAAATAAGAAATGCAGAGTATCAGTTCTTATGCACTGCACTTTTTCTTAATGAGATCTATCATCCTATGAAGTTTCAAGTCCATAACTTTTATACTTTCGGAGAAATGGCCTGGACAAAAATTAAGTATGAAAATCAACAAAGGGCCATAACTCAAAAATTAAGAAATGCAGAGTACCAATTCTTGTGCACTGCACTTCTTCTTAATGAGATCTATCATCCTATGAAGTTTCAAGTCCATAGCTTTTATACTTAAGGAGAAATGGCCCGGACAAAATTAAAGTATGAAAATAAACAAAGGGCAATAACTCAAAAAATAAGAAATGCAGAGTACCTGTTCTTGTGCACTGCACTTCTTCTTAATGACACCTATCATCCTATGAAGTTTCAAGTCCATGGCTTTTATACATTAGGAGAAATGGCCCGGACAAAAATAAAGTATGAAAATTAACAAAGGGCAATAACTCAAAAATTAGGAAGTGCAGAGTACCGGTTCTTGTGCACTGCACTTCTTCTTAATGAGATCTATCATCTTATGAAGTTTCAAGTCCATAGCTTTTTTAGTTTTAGAGAAATGGCCCGGACAAAATTAAAGTATGAAAATTAACAAAGGGCAATAACTCAAAAAATAAGAACTGCAGAGTACCGGTCCTTGTGCACTGCACTTCGGGTTATTGAAAGAAGCATGCATACCAAGTTTGAAGTCAATCAGACTTATAGTGACTGAGTTATGCTCCGGACAAGCTTTAGGTGGCGCCGACGACGACGCCGACAACGCCGCCGACACAGACGCCGCCGACAAAAGTAACCCCTATATGTCACCTTTTCAAGGCGACACAATAAAAAGGTGACAGAAAAAGAGAAGGAAAACAACCATTGAATTGTGACTTCCCTTGGGTCAGGTTAATTTTGAACCTAGGAATTTTATTTCAACAAACATGGTAGACATGCACTAGAACATGTTTCATTCTAAATATCTAAGCTATAACTCTTTTGGATTTTCATAGGAAGATTTTTCAAATTTTACTATATACATGACTATAGGAGGGGTGATCCAAAAATTCGTGGACACGCTGCATAAAACAAAAAGTAACAAGATATGTTTGTAAAACATGTATGCCCCCTATCGGCAGCCATTTTGTCATGTGATCAGGTTATTATGCATGACTTTGACCCAGTGAACAAGCAATTAATAAGGGTAATCTAGTATCTACTGGTCATGACTAGTCACAAGGTAATAATTATTGTGACCCCATAGGTTGTGTGCAGCAATTAAAGTTATTAAAAATCTTACCAAATAATATATACATAAATTTTATGAATCACATAGGCCTCATTAATGACAGCCAAGTTGTTATATTACATAAGACCTTCAAATGTGTATACCAAAAGCACATAAAAATATCAACCAAGGCAACTTGAGTTGTTGAGTTATTGGTTAGAAACGGTCATTAAGTTCAAGGTCACTATGACATTGACCCCCTTGACCCTAAAATCAATAGGGGTCATCTACTGGTCATGACCAATCAGCATACCAAGTTTGAAGTTCCTAGGCCTAAGGGTTCTTTAGTTATTGATCAGGAACCGTTTTTACCTACAAGGTCAATGTGACCTTGACCTTTGACCCCTTGACCCCAAATTCAATAGGGGTCATCTGCTGGTCATGACCAATCATCATACCAAGTTTGAAGTTCCTAGGCCTAAGGGTTCTTTAGTTATTGATCGGAAACCGTTTTTACTTACAAGGTCAATGTGACCTTGACCTTTGACCCCTTGACCCCAAAATCAATAGGGGTCATCTGCTGGTCATGACCAATCACCATACCAAGTTTGAAGTTCCTAGGCCTAAGCGTTCTTTAGTTATTGATCGGAAACCGTTTTTACCTAAAAGGTCAATGTGACCTTGACCTTTGACCCCTTGACCCCAAAATCAATAGTGGTCATCTGCTGGTCATGACCAATCACCATACCAAGTTTGAAGTTCCTAGGCCTAAGGGTTCTTAAGTTAGTGATCGGAAACCGTTTTTACCTACAAGGTCAATGTGACCTTGACCTTTGACCCCTTGACCCCAAAATCAATAGGGGTCATCTGCTGGTCATGACCAATCACTATATCAAGTTTGAAGTTCCTAGGCCTAAGCCTTCTTTAGTTATTGATCGGAAACCGTTTTAACATACAAGGTCAATGTGACCTTGACCTTTAACCCCTTGACCCCAAAATCAATAGGGGTCATTTGCTGGTCATGACCAATCACCATATCAAGTTTGAAGTTCCTAGGCCTAAGCGTTCTTTAGTTATTGATCGGAAATCGTTTTAACATACATGGTCAATGTGACCTTGACCTTTAACCCCTTGACCCCAAAATCAATAGGGGTCATCTACTGGTCATGACCAATCACCATACCAAGTTTGAAGTTCTTAGGCCTAAGGGTTCTTTAGTTATCACTCAGAAACCATTTGGTCTACGGACCGACGGACCGACAGACCGACAAGTGCAAAGCAATATACCCCCTCTTCTTCGAAGTGGGGGCATAATAAAGCAAATCACATGAAATTCTAGTATCTTATTAAGTGAGCATTTGTGGACAAATTCTCAAAATATTGTAAAGATTGTACAAGAATTAACGATTCTGCACCAGTTTATATACATAGACATGACAAAACGCGGCGCAGCTCACGAAGTCACAAACCACGTTATGGTATCATAGGAAGTAATCTATGTTACTGTTTTGCCTTATAACTTTCCAAAGTATTCCTCTTTAACCTGCACACATTTTCATGGCGGCGGACCCAGTCTCTAAATGTACTCGAATACCATTCCTGGCTGAATGATGACAGTATGCATTGGGTGGCTCCTCTCAACTCGTCCAGATTGTCAAAACGTTTCCCTCTCAACTCTTTCTTTAACCTGGGAAACAAGGCGAGGTCACACGGGGAAAGATCAGGTGAATATGGTGAATGACTGAGTACTTCTGCTCCAAGCTGAGAACTAGAGAACAACACACTGACGGTTTATTTGTCACACTTTCGATCATTGTTTTTGTCTCGCCAGGCGTCTTTCCAAGATTTACACAGAACTGTATAACTGTCGGAAGTTTTGCTGGATCCGTGAAGTCCATTTTTGATAAAGCTGTTTTTAGCACCTGTGTTTTAAAGCACGAGCGTACAATAACCGCAACATCAAAATGTCTTCTGATACTGACAGAATGACGTCATACACATCAAATCAACGTTATTATAACGTTTCCCGCAATTTTCTTTGTTTGCACAGGTTTTACATGTGTTTAAATGAGAAAAAAACATTTACATCACAGAGAAAAAGTACGCTGCGCCGCGATTTTGATACTTAATGTTTAAATGTTGTCACATATAGATAAAAAATGCAATTGGTGTTTTAAAATTTGGTCAATTTATTAAAAAAACATTGATTAATAATATCCAAAAAGTTCACCTCGGTAGGACGTCACTTTATGGAGATACACATATTGTCCACAAATTTTTGGATCACCCCTCGTACATGTATAAGGAAAATCAATGACACCCTGGGCGGGGCCAATTTTGATCCTAGGGCATTTATTTGAACAAACTTGGTAGACATCCATTAGAAGATATTTCATGCCATATCTTATCTATAGTGCTTTCGGTTTTTCACAAGAAGATTTTTTTTAAAATTTACTACAGTCCGACCCCAGTTATTCGACAACCCTTTATTCAAATACCTGGCATTATCGGAAGTAGGTCGGTGGTCCTGTTTTTATCTCTATAAAAATCAATATAAATACTAGAGTATTATTCGAAATACATTATCGGAATACCTCCTATTTTTCGAAGTAAAATTTTGGTCCCAATTTTACAATTATGAAAGAATTTCACACTTATTATTCGAAACCAGCCAAATTATTAGTCGAAGCCAGACTAATTGGCGCAGATCCACTCGCTGACCGGTCGACTTGTGAAAAAAATCAACAGTCATGTGTGCAATTAGACAATCATGATAATAACTCTTTGTGTGTTCTTTAATCAACTTTGATTACCGAAAATGAAAAGCAATGCACCGTGTCCGATTTTGTTACTCTTATTGCGTGAAGATGATAGCAATAATTTTCATGCATACAGTATATGTAAATTTGTCAAAACATCCAAACCATTTTTTTCATTAATTGTAACGCTACACGAGAGCCTTTATCCAAATCCAAAATACCAGAGTTTAGCTGTAAATACTGGCCATTATCAAGGCTTTGTGCGAAACGAAATGATACATAATGTAGAATAAAATGCAAGTATTTATGTCGTCAATGTCAATACAATAATTTTTACACATCTTTTCTTAAATATTTATTTTTCTCAATTGATTACAGGAAGTAAGTGTGTTGTAAAAGGTAGTGTTGCTATGATTGGTCAAAGTGGAGTAGTTTTCGTCTATCACAATATTCCGATTTCGATTATTAGAACCCATCGATTATTCGAAGTAATATTCAGTCCCAGGCACTTGGAATAAACGAGGTTGGATTGTATATATATATATATATATATAAGGAAAATCAATGACCCCTGAGGTCAAGCCAGTTTTGAACCTAGGGCTTTCATTTCAACAAACTTGGTAGACATCCACTAAACATATTATATGCCAAATATATAAGCTCTAGCTCTTTTGGATTTTCACAAGAAGTTTTTACTATATACATGTATATATAGGGAAAATCAATGACCCCCACCCCCCCTAAAGCAGGGCCAATTTTGACCATATGGTATTTATTTGATCAATCCTGGTAGACATTCACTAGAAGATGTTTCATGCCAAATTTCTCATCTATAGTGCTTTTGAATTGTTAGAAGAAGCTTTTGGATTGTCAGAAGAAAATTTTTTTAAGTTTTAAATATATACATAAACTAGAAATGTGTCCATAGGACACTGATGCCCCCACACGCCACTGTTCTGTCAATCTTATGACTCTAGGTCAAATATTTTTTGGACTACATGTGCCACAAGTTGAAAACTAAAAATCAACAAAGGGCCATAATTCTGTTAAATTTGGTCGCAGCAAAAATTCCTTCCTTTACTACCATCTACACATTAAGGTTGTTAATCCCTGGAAGTTTAAGCAAAATCTGCCATCTGGTTTAAGAGGAGTTGCGTACATAGTATATAATGAAAAAATCAACAAAGGGCCATAATTCTATAAAATTTGGTCGCAGCGAAAATTCCTTCCTTTACTACCATCTACACCTTAAGGTTGTTCATCCCTGTAAATTTAAGCAAAATCTGCCATCCGGTTTAAGAGGAGTTGCATTCACAAAATTTCTACATAGTATCTAGTGAAAAAATCAACAAAGGGCCATAATTCTGTTAAAT
This sequence comes from Ruditapes philippinarum, assembly GCF_026571515.1. Classification (NCBI taxonomy): domain Eukaryota; kingdom Metazoa; phylum Mollusca; class Bivalvia; order Venerida; family Veneridae; genus Ruditapes; species Ruditapes philippinarum. Next base: position 13,104 of record NW_026858580.1, read on the forward strand.
TTGGTTAGAGCAAAAATTCCTTCCCTTACTGCCATCTACACATTAAGGTTGTTCATCCCTGGAAGTTTAAGCAAAATCTGCCATCTGGTTTAAGAGGAGTTGCATTCACAAAATTTCTACATAGTATATAGTGAAAAAATCAACAAAGGGCCATAATTCTGTAAAATTTGGTCGCAGCAAAAAATTCCTTCCTTTACTACCATCTACACCTTAAGGTTGTTCATCAATGTAAGTTTAAGCAAAATCTGCCATCCGGTTTAAGAGGAGTTGCGTTCACAAAATTTCTACATAGTATATAGTGAAAAAATCAACAAAGGGCCATAATTCTGTTAAATTTGGTCGCAGCAAAAATTCCTTCCTTTACTACCATCTACACATTAAGGTTGTTCATCCCTGTAAGTTTAAGCAAAATCTGCCATCTGGTTTAAGAGGAGTTGCGTTCACAAGATTTCGGGACGTACGGACGGACGGACTGACTGACGGATTGACGGACGGACGGACAAGTGCAACGCTATATGCTCCCACATTGTGGGGGCATAACTAGAAATGTGTCCATAGGACACGGATGCCCCCACAAGCCACTGTTCTGTCAATCTTATGACTCTAAGGTCAAATATTTTTTGGACTACATGTGCCACAAGTTGAAAACTAAAAATCAACAAAGGGCCATTATTCTCTTAAATTTGGTCGCAGCAAAAATTCCTTCCTTTACTACCATCTACACATTAAGGTTGTTAATCCCTGGAAGTTTAAGCAAAATCTTCCATCCCGTTTAAGAGGAGTTGCGTTCACAAAATTTCTACATAGTATATAATGAAAAAATAAGAAAAGGGCCATAATTCTGTTAAATTTGGTTGCAGCAAAAATTCCTTTCTTTACTACCATCTACACATTAAGGTTGTTCATCACTGTAAGTTCAAGCAAAATCTGCCATCCGGTTTAAGAGGAGTTGCATTCACAAAATTTCTACAAAGTATATAGTGAAAAAAAACAACAAAGGGCCATAATTCTGTAAAATTTGGTCGCAGCAAAAATTCCTTCCTTTACTACCATCTACACATTAAGGTTGTTCATCCCTGTAAGTTTCTTCAAGATCTGCCATCCGGTTTAAGAGGAGTTGCGTTCACAAAATTTCTACGTAGTATATAGTGAAAAAATCAACAAAGGGCCATAATTCTGTTAAATTTGGTTGCAGCAAAAATTCCTTCCTTTACTTCCATCTACACATTAAGGTTGTTCAACACTGTAAGTTTAAGCAAAATCTGCCATCCGGTTTAAGAGGAGTTGCGTTCACAAAATTTCTACACAATATCTAGTGAAAAAATCAACAAAGGGCCATAATTCTGTTAAATTTGGTCGCAGCAAAAATTCCTTCCTTTACTACCATCTACACATTAAGGTTGTTCATCCCTGTAAGTTTAAGCAAAATCTGCCATCCGGTTTAAGAGGAGTTGCGTTCACAAGATTTCGGGACGTACGGACGGACTGACGGATTGACAGACGGACTGACGGAAGGACTGACGGACAAGTGCAACGCTATATGCTCCCACATTGTGGGGGCATAAAAATTATAAGAAACAAGAGCTGTCGGTAGGACAGCAACGCTCGACTATTCTAAGTGCTTGATATATAAAAAAACCTTGATTAAAAGGTAAAATTTTGTCAGTAGAGAAAAAGGCAAATTTTTTCTTTAAATCCATATTACAGTTATAGGCCTTGGAGAGAGTCCTTTTATGCTCTCAAAGAAGAGCATAAAATTTCAACATGTTTCAAAGCCTTATGTCAATAAACTTTGAAAATATTTGAGGTGTTACAAAAACTTTAACGTAAATTCTAAGTCGAAAAAGGGGCATAATTCTGTCAAAATGCTTGATAGAGTTACCTCCTCCTGTTTACAGGTTGGGGTTATGATGGTCAACAAGTACATGCTAAGATTTAAGGCCATATGTCAATGGACTATGAAAATATCTGAGATATTACAAAAACTTTAACGTAAATTATAAGTCGAAAAAGGGGCATAATTCTGTCAAAATGCTTGATAGAGTTACCTCCTCCTGTCTACAAGTTGGGGTCATGATGGTGAACAAGTGTGCAAAGTTTCAAAGCCATATGTCAATGGACTTTAAAAATATTTGAACTATTACAAAAACTTTAACGTAAATTCTAAGTCGAAAAAGGGGCATAATTCTGTCAAAATGCTTGATAGAGTTACCTCCTCCTGTCTACAGGTTGGGGTCATGATGGTGAACAAGTGTGCAAACTTTCAAAGCCATATGTCAATGGACTTTGTAAATATTTGAACTATTACAAAAACTTTAACATAAGTGGTTACGCCGACGCCGACGCTCGGGTGACTACAATAGCTCTACTTATTCTTATCGAATAGTCGAGCTAAAAACTAGAAATGTGTCCATAGGACACGGGTGCCCCCACCGCGCCACTGTTCTGTCAATCTTTTTACAAAGTCAAGGGAAATAACTCTACAAATACTGGATAAATCCACAAGCGAAACCCCAGGTGCAAATCTAAATATGCTGAGCAACCTGCCCATAAGTTTTAATGACTATGTCAAATCCTTTTTGAGTAACTTGCGACACAAGTTGAAAATTGCAAAAATTTTCTAAGTCAAGGGCAATTACTCTGAAAATACTTAATAAATCCAGACGAAAATACCTGGTGCACAACTGCACATGCTGATCAATATTCCTGTAAAGTTACATGACTCTTGGTCAAATACTTTTTGAGTTACGTGCGACACATGTTGAAAATTGCAAAATTTTACTAAGTCAAGGGCAATAACTCTAAAAATACTAAAAATATCCAGACGAAAATACCCAGGTGCACAACTACACATGCTGATCAACATTCCTGTAAAGTTTCATGACTCTACTAGGTCAAATACTTTTTGAGTTATGTGCGACACAAGTTGAAAATTGCAAAATTTTACTTAGTCAAGGGCAATAACTCTGAAAATACTAAATATATCCACATGAAAAAAACCCAGGTGCACAACTATACATGCTGATCAACATTCCTGTAAAGTTTCATGACTCTAGGTCAAATACTTTTTGAGTTACGTGCGACACAAGTTGAAAATTGCAAAATTTTACTAAGTCAAGGGCAAAAACTCTGAAAATACTAAAAATATCCAGACGAAAATACCCAGGTGCACAACTACACATGCTGATCAATATTCCTGTAAAGTTTCATGACTCTAGGTCAAATACTTTTTGAGTTACGTGCGACACAAAAGTGAACAGACGGACAGACAGACGGAAGGAAGGACAAGGGTAAATCTAAATGCCCGCCACTAACGTGGGGGCACAACAATGACCCCCTAGGGTGGGGTCAATTTTGACCCTAGGGATTTTATTTGGACAAACTTGGTAGACATCCACTAGAAGATAATTAATGCCAAATATCTAAGCTCTACCTCTTTTTGATTTTCAGCAGAAGATGTTTTTACTATATACATATATGGAATGTCAATGACCCCAAGGGCTGGGCCAATTTTGACCCTAGGGTATTAATTTGAACAAACCTTTTAGACATACACTAGAAGATGTTTCATGCCAAATGTCTAAGCTCTGCCTCTTTTGTATTTTCAAAGAAGATTTTTAAGTTTTTACTTTATATATATATAAGGAAAATCAATGACCATGGGGCGGGGCCATTTTGACCCTAGGGCTTTTATTTGAACAAACTTGGTAGACATCAATTAGAAGATGATTCATGCCAAATATCTAAGCTCCAGTTTTGTTTTTTTGCTTTACAAGAAAACACTATATACATATAAGGAAAATCAATGACCCCCGGGCGGGGCCAATTTTGATCCCCGGAGCTTTTATTTAAACAAACTTAGTAGACATTCACTAGAAGATGTTTCATGCCAAATATTTAAGCTCTAGCTCTATCAGTCTTTTACATGAAGATTTTTTAAGATTTTTTTAAAAAAAATCTTTTGGTTGCCATGGCAACCAGAATTCTAAATAGAATTTAATATTTTGAACAACTTTGGTAGAGCTTCATGCAAGGAACATCCCTGCAAAGTTTCAACAAATTTGACCTTGTGGTTTAGGAAGACAAGTTGTTTAAAGAAATTGTTGACATGGACATCCCAATAAAATGGACTAAGGGGCCATTTCTTTTGTTATTTTCTTTTGTTTAATAGAGGGCCATGACCCTTTATTCTATTGTTACAGAATGAACTCTATTGTTCTCTTTTGTTCTGTTTACAGTTAGATGGCCACCTACTTCTCTTAAATCACCCGGACGGACACTGGACAACGGACACTGGGCCATCAGAAAAGCACACCTTGAGAACAATTGGTCCTTAGGTGAGCTAGCAATAGGGCCATCATGGCCCTGAATGAAATCACTAACCTGTTTGTAAAGCTCTCCATGACAAGGAACATATTATTAGTACTATTGTAATCTATAAACAAAGGCAAATATAAAATCTAAATCTAAAACAGATATCAGAAAGTTCATATTTGTATCTGAAATAGTGCATTTTTAAAAACATCAATGATTGCCATTGCTTAGGGAAAACAAAGGTTCCAAAAGATGTGTACATATAAGAATAATCAATGACCCCTGGGGTGGGGCCAATTTTGACCCCAGAACATTTATTTGAATAAACTTGGCAGACATCCATTAAAAGATGTTTTATGCTTAATATCTAAGCTCTAGCTCTTTGGGGGTTTTTTTTAGATTTTTTTTGGTTTTTACTATATACATATTAAAAAAATCAATGACCCCCAGGGCGGAGCCAATTTTGAACCAATGCCTTTTATTTGAACAAACTTGGTAGAGTCTCACTAGAAAATGTTTCATGCTTAATATCTAAGCTCTAGCTCTTTAGGCTTTTTAAAAGACATATTTTTAAGTTTCTACAATAGACAATGACCCACTAGGAAGAGGCCAATTTTGACCCTAGGGCAAACTTGGTAGACATTCTCTAGAAAATGTTTCATGGTTAATATTTAAGCTCTAGCTCTTTGGGTTTTTTAAAAGACGATTTTTTTTGTTTTCACAATATACATATAAGGAAAATCAATGATCCTCGGGGCGGAGCCAATTTTGACCCCAGGGCTTTTATTTGAACAAACTTGGTAGTCACTCACAAGAAGATATTTCATCTAAAATCTAAGCTCTAGCTCTTTGGGGTTTTTTTAAAGAAGATTTTATAAGTTTTCACAATAGATATATCAGGATAATCAATGATCCCACCGGGGCGGGGCCAATTTTGACCTTGACCTGAGGTATTCTTAAACTGCGCTATGCTAATAATATGAATACATCTATCAAATAATTTCATATAATCAGTTTTATTGAAACAGAAGGAAAACACTATTTTGAAATTGATACAAAATGACTAAGTGTTACCTTGACTTTGACCTGAGGAAAATAAAACCTGCACATCGTCTCATTACGATTAACATTTCTGCTAAGTTAAGTTTGAATTTCCTTCCACCGGTTCAAAAGATACAGACCAGACACAAATTCCTGTATAGGTCTATATAATTCAATTAAGCTCCAGGGTGGGGCCAATTTAACTTGTGTTCTGCACACCGTCTCAATTAATATACAGTCAAGCGTGTATTAAACACCCAAAATGGTCGCTTAATGAAACAGTCTCTTAAGAAAAAACAGTAAAAAAAGTCAAAATTTATAATACCACATCTTTCTTTCGAGGTGGGAATGTTTTAACTTCATTTATATAAATATTGAATAATTAGAATGCTCCAATTATCTAAATGGATGCTAATGTAAACTAGAAATGTGTCCATAGGACACTGATGCCCCCACACGCCACTGTTCTGTCAATCTTATGACTCTAGGTCAAATATTTTTTGGACTACATGTGCAACAAGTTGAAAACTAAAAATCAACAAAGGGCCATAATTCTGTTAAATTTGGTCGCAGCAAAAAATCCTTCCTTTACTACGATCTACACATTAAGGTTGTTCATCCCTGGAAGTTTAAGCAAAATCTGCCATCCGGTTTAAGACGAGTTGCGTTCACAAAATTTCTACATAGTATAAAGTGAAAAAAATCAACAAAGGGCCATAATTCTGTAAAATTTGGTCGCAGCAAAAATTCCTTCCTTTACTACCATCAACATCTTTAGGCTGTTCATCCCTGTAAGTTTAAGCAAAATCTGCCATCCGGTTTAAGAGGAGTTGCGTTCACAAAATTTCTACATAGTATAGAGTGAAAAAATCAACAAAGGGCCATAATTCTGTTAAATTTGGTCGCAGCAAAAATTCCTTCCTTTACTACCATCTACACATTAAGGTTGTTCTTCCCTGGAAGTTTAAGCAAAATCTGCCATCCGGTTTAAGAGGAGTTGCATTCACAAAATTTCTACATAGTATATAGTGAAAAAATCAACAAAGGGCCATAATTCTGTAAAATTTGGTCGCAGCGAAAATTCCTTTCTTTACTACCATCTACACATTAAGGTTGTTCATCCCTGTAAGTTTAAGTAAAATCTGCCATCCGGTTTAAGAGGAGTTGCGTTCACAAAATTTCTACATAGTATCTAGTGAAAAAATCAACAAAGGGCCATTATTCTGTTAAATTTGATCGCAGCGAAAATTCCTTCCTTTACTATCATCTACACATTAAGGTTGTTCATCCCTGTAAGTTTAAGCAAAATCTGCCATCCGGTTTAAGAGGAGTTGCGTTCACAAGATTTTGGGACGTACGGACGGACTGACGGACGGACTGATGGAATGACAGACTGACTGACGGACGGACGGACAAGTGCAACGCTATATGCTCCCACATTATAACTTTCTGATATCTATTGACAAAACAGTATTGATCCATTACGTACATGTTTGACATTTTCCAGAAATTTTTAACTTCTCTGTTGTTTTCCGAAAAACCTGATAAGTGAAGATGTTTTCTGTTGTGCATTTTTTCATTTGAAATAAACAAACTACTGCGAAGTCACTTATATTCGTGGGCATGAAATTTCGTGGTTTTATCAAAATGGGTATTTTCGTTGGTTCTTAAATTCATCTTGAAAAAAAAAATAACCTAACGCAAAGTAATCTTACACTTAATCACCACGCATTTTACTTACTGCGTGTACATTATCTTTACGTATCACATAGCGCTTCAATAAATTCATTACACAAAAATCAGCGGAAGAAGCGCTGATGCATGTTTGTAATATATAGAATACAGACATAGCAAGAAGTGTTTATTGGGATAAAATTTTGTTGGATCTTAAATTCATGGATGGACCTACCCACTAAAACCACAAAAAAATTTGTGCCCCACGAATAATAATCATTTTACAGTATACATCTAATTGTAAAGATTCATTTAATTGCTGATCAAGTTCAAGGTCAATTCAATGCAGTCTAAATATCAACAAGCGAAGCATATACACCATCTCAGTAGGGGCGGAGCCTTGCATTGTTTAATCAATATGATTGGATAATACACATCAGGCTTATACTTAAGTTGATATGCATTATAACACTAAAACGGTTTGGGAAATACAGTTTTTATTTGTTTGGGTCGTCAGACCAAACAAATAATGGTAGCGAAATTTCAGAGGCTAATGTTGTTAATTGCAAATGCCGAAAGTAGTCCACTTTTTTGAAGCGGTTACTTCCCTTTTGTATGTACACTAAAGCCGAAAAATTCAGGGGAGATCACTGCGTAAAGATGGTCAAAGACAGGCGCATCAATTTTCAAGCAAAGTAATTCCCGAATGGTCGAAGATTTCTAATATTGTTTTATTGTATTTTCTGATCGAAAATAACTAAATACAAAGCGGACATTCAATCTCTGACACAGAAGTTTACGACAAACCTAACAACAAGTAGTTCTCATAACAGCTTAAAACTAGCGATTTAAAAAAAAGAAATATTTTATTTTGTTACAAGTATCCAACAAATTACAACACATTTAAAGTTAAACAATAGCGTTGGCTTATAGAATTGTCAATAAATGCACAATCACAAATTACGCGGATGAATATGATTTTATCAATGAAAATACTATTTTTAGCCATGTAGATTACCGAATACTACACAAACCGAGTAGTGGAATATATAGATTCTACATGTTGGACTGTTTGGGCGTGAGAATTTTCGCTAAAATATTTACTTCAATTTTAAACAACAGGTTTACCCTGAACAAAATACCTCGAAATTGATAAGGATTACAAACCTGAATGCAATGGAAGTTCTAAATTTAGAATGACTTGATATTATTCAGACAATCTGTGTATAACTTCTCCGTGGTACAGTGGTAACGCGCTCGCTTAGAGAGTGAGAGGTCTCGAGTTCGAATCCCAGTCGATGAAATTTTTTTTTTGGTTAAATTCTTTTTTTAAGTGTTTTTGTTAAGGAAGTAGCCATGATTTACAAGGATAAAGTGTGGCTGTCGTAAAAAAAGTACATAAATGATTTTTTGATGCAACTCTAGTTATGCAAAATTCCGTATGTGCCTTACAAAATGAATTATAATACATAAAAATAAACTTATACAGGAAAATGCATACAGATATACAGTACGATTTAGATTGCAAAGATCAGAAAATACCACAGAACTTGCAGCCCTTTGATTCTTTATAAATATACATGCTTAAAGTAAACTTCAGGATTATTTACATCTGTGTTAAACAACAGTTAAAAGTCGTTACAAGCCCTAATTTAGAATAATATGGTTTTCTTCAGGCCGTTCACATATAAATTTAACCGTGGCTGAAGGGTTTTCGGGCTCGCTTAGGAAGCGAGAGGTCTGGAGTTCAAATCCCAGTAAAGGTAACTCATTTTTTTAAATTGTTAAAGTCAAATAAACATTGGATTGAATATCAGTGTTGCAATTAGTCTTATAGCCAATTTACTACAATTAAAACGCTGGAAAGCATTGGTGGCACTAAACATATAATCTCACAACCTGCACCTTTCTTACATTCTGAGACCCAAACAAATTCAGCGCCATCTGTGCTTTGATTCAGTATTTTGATTGTTGACACTTGTGACATTATGAGGCGGCATTCTCTAAAAACACAATTAATTGACACGTTAAAGTGGTCGCTTTATGTGTTGAACAAAAGTCGCTAAATTCATTAAAGATATAGATCTTGACCTTGACCAGAGAAAGGTCAAACCTTTCAACGTCTCATTATAGTTAAGAATTCTGCCATGTAGTTTCAATTTCCTTCTGCCAGTTCTAAAGATACAGATTGGACACAAAAAAAATTTTGGGGAGCATAATAAAAGGATTACAGCGAGTATAAGAGGTCAGGTTTTGCACTCTTGACTCCAAATTTTCAATGTCAATGTCCAAATATTCAATGTCAATGTTTTTAAAATACTGCTGACTATTGTGCTATTTTGCCTATCCATGGGCAGTATAGATCTTCCTTCTAGAAGTTTGATTCTGTCTCAGAACAATCATATCCCAGAATCTAGCTTTGGCATGCCAATATATTTGACTAGGCCATCCCTGTTTGATGGTTGTCCTGTTTTGTTTTTTTCCAAAATAGCAAAATTGGCTGGTAGAATATGTTAAAAGTAGTTCAAAACTAATATGTGACAAGTATAAAACTTACCTCTCTTAGTTGACTAAAAGCTCTGCTATTTGAATCTGAGTCTTCCCACTCATCTTCCTTTGATCCATATATTCGGACAGGTTTAATCACATCTAAAACTGGGTGATTCAAATGGTCAATATTTAAATACACCGGTACAAGTGTAGGTCTTTTTATGTCTGAATGAGATGAGTGGAGTTGGTAATTTAATAACATTTCAATCATGTATCGAAAGTTTCCACTAATACTCGTTGATGTTAAAGCTACAAAAGTTACTTTATTCTCTGAATGCATTTTACTATGTTGTTCAAAAATTGACATTCCTGGTGGAAAGTCTCTGTCTGGGATGTAACAATTATAACCCCATCCATTTATTTTCCTTTCTAAAAATTGAACGAATGGTAAAATTTCAGACTGTTTCGATATATCCCCATCAGCAATAATATTACAATGATAAGCCATAGTTTTATTCCATTAACAGCTCTTCCTAATTTGCTATACCTATGGTATCACTCTACATTAAAAGTGGTAGGCATACAAGCAATTTGTTCCAAACTACAAAATATTAGTTCTTTATGATACCGAAATCAATCAACTTGATTTCAGTAGGCCTACTGGTTTCCGAGCAGTTTCTGGCCCCTAGCAGTTTTCCAGGTGTTAATCATTTTCATCCAGTTTGGTCTATTTTTCACTGTAAAGGGGGCAATACACAGTTTTCAAGGCTTCTCTGCAAAAACTAAATGCGTCACAAACAAGTCTGTAATCAGGCACCTGAAATACATGCATTTCATATTTAACATATACATGTATACATATGTATCTCACAGCAAACAATTAACAAGAGCGATCAGTGATCACATGTGTCGCCTCATGATGGCCAATTTCATGTTGGGATAAGTTTTGTGACAGACTGACAGTGCACATCTAAAATGGGTACTGATCATTCCTGTAAAGTTTGGATGAAATTGCACCAGTAGTTTATGAGGAGTATAAGTCCGGACAAGCTTTTGTGTATCTGGCAACACACAGAAAAAAACACCTTTTATCAACGGGCCATAACTCCGCAAAAAATCATTCAACCGGAAAACCCGTGCAATATGCGCAAGGACTTGATCTACAGATCAATCCTGTAAAGTTTCATTGAAATTGCATTAGTGGTATTAGAGGAGTAGTCCGGACAAACTTTAAAAATAAAAATTATTAAAGGGCCATAACTCGGACAAAAAATCATTGAACCAGAAAATTCTGACAATATGCACAACTAGACTTGGTACTGATCATTCCTGTAAAGTTTGGATGAAATTGCACCAGTAGTTTATGAGGAGTAATCCGGACAAGCTTTTGTGTATCTGGCATCACACAGAAAACACCTTTTTTACCAAAGGGCCATAACACGGCTAAAAATCATTCAACCGGAAAACCCGTGCAATATGCGCAAGGACTTGAGCTACAGATCAATACTGTAAAGTTTCATTGAAATTGCATTAGTGGTATTAGAGGAGTAGTCCGGACAAACTTTAAAAATAAAAATTATTAAAGGGCCATAACTCTGACAAAAATCATTGAACCGGAAAATGCTGACAATATGCACAACTAGACTTGGTACTGATCATTCCTGTAAAGTTTGGATGAAATTGCACCAGTAGTTTATGAGGAGTAGTCCAGACAAGTTTTGTGTAGAGGCGACACAAAAATACATGTCTACCTTCTAGATTTCTGGCATATAGCCCTGTGTTTCTCATTGTTTGATCAAGAAAATCAACAACAAAAAGAGTGGTTTACCTTCTGAAATTTGCAAAATAACAGGAATATCCGGTGTACGGACATAATCCCCTTCGGACAAAATCCCCTTCATGTATTTTTGCATATCTGGACATAATCCCCTCCATGGGTGGACATTATCCTATCCCCTTCATGCTTGAAATTTTGAGGTGGACAAAATCCCCTTCATAAAATTGCTACCTAGGACAAAATCCCTCTCGGAGGAATTTTCGATTTATCAAGTGGATATGAGAGCTTAAGGTATAAATAAGTAGAAAATATTTCAGCAGAAAAGCACATTCAATTAGCACATTTCAATCACATTAAAATTGCTTAAAATTGCTTTGTTAAAGCATTCATAACAATCAATTAAGTAGTGCAGTGATCTTAGTTTGATTAAATTATCACTTTTACATCAATAGAAATTTTAACAATGGATAGTATATATCAATTAGAATTATCAACTTATTATTGGCTAATAAAAATGTTTTTCATACTAATCAATTTAAAACAATTAACCCATTCCCCCATGAGCATATTGTGAAAAATGGCCGTTTTCACTGAAAAGCCCCTGTTACAAGTTCAAACTGCTATGAAACTATGAAAAATGCTTCAATACTAATCAAACTTGGCACAAATGTCGACTGGACGATTGCCTTTGTAACGACATGCTCAGTCTTAAATTTCCTGTTACCATGGCAACGAGGGGACATCTCAAAATTGCCAAAAATCACTATTTTGCCTCGATTTTTTCCATCAAAATTTATTTCAAAGTGCTGCAACTTCTCAAGGGATTGAGATAGAGTCAAAGGCTTTTCAGCGTTGGTTACACGTTACTTTATGATCGACCTGGGGTCATTTTAAGCCTCTCACAAGTCCAAAATTTTCAAACCCCCCTAACAGAAGGGGGCACATCCCCCTTCTGGCAACCCCCTGATGTATCTTTTGGATGGGGAGCGGCGCCGAAAAAGTGCTCATTTTTTAAAGTAACATTTCTCAAACGAAAACATGTGTTTGGGGCCCAAATAGGACATTATTTTCACTATTTGAGGTCTAAAAAAGGGGGGGTTGAAAGTGCGTTGTTTCGCGTATATATGAGGTAAATGGTTAAAGAAATTGCCTAATCAAATATGTGTTATGCAGTTGATAATTTACCATAATTTTAATGAAAACTTCTAAACTAAATAACTATTGATACATAATTTTAAATAAAAAAAACAAAAGTTCATTATTCATCAATTTTTAGGGAGTATAATTACAGTAAACTCCGCTTATAACGAACACATTGGGACATTCAAAATCTGTTCCTTATATCCGGAGTTCCTTGTAAGCATATAGCGAATTAGTTCCTTGCATCAGGAGTTCTTATAGCAAACAGATTTACATATAACGAACTGTTTGTTTACCAATGTCCGCGATTTTGAAGAGCATTTGATTAAGAAAAAAAAGTCTTTTATTTCTATATTTTAGACGCAATACCCGAGAGCGTACTTTTTGGAATTTGAAAATCCTTTGCTATTTCATTTTTAATTTTTACTCCCTTTTTTAATTCTAAACTTTTCGTTTTCCTCCCATGACTAAGAATAACCACGATTTTTGATTTTTCTTTCCTTTTATATTGAATATCTTCTATTATATTTTAAGGGTGACTTTTTCTAGTAAAAGATATAGATTTCTTTTCATTTAAATCAAGCGTACTTTGTTGTTTTCAATGGATTATTCTATTACCTTCTGCTATAAAATTCATTTTAATAGATGTCTTGAAGAACATACAACAATAAACGGTACATTGGAACAAGTGCCAATGAAAACCAAAGTTGAAAATGCCGGATCTATTTACGGATAGCCGATATTTTGGAGTTCGTTATAAAAGTGTAATTTTCTGTACTTTTAACTAAATTGGGACTAAGAAATGAGTTCCTTATAAGCGAAAATTCCTTATAACCATGTTCGCTATAACCGTATATTCTTATATTAAATAAAGAAGGGCAAAATTCGGGCCAAAATAAATTGTTCCTTATAACCGGAAGTTCGCTATAACAGTGTTGGCTATAAGTGAAGTTTAATGTATACATTATTCATCATTATACCCTGCTTGGAATGACAGACTATTCTCTCCCTTACCAGTTCCTCTCCCTGACGGTTCTCTCCCAAACCACTTCTTCTTCTTCCAATACTGTACATAACCCACTCTGGAGCATTGACGTACAGGGAGTTTCCTCCCCTGGCGGTTCCCTCCAAAATTTGAAAAATGCAGACAGTTCTCCCCCAATTTTTATTTAATAAGTTATCATTTTAGCTTTTACTTAATCTAATAATATTTCTTAACAAAGATTATAAAGGAATGTGTTTGATATTTTAACTTCATTTTATGTTTATCTGAAGTGTTTGTAAATTTAACACCCTTTTCAGGTATTTTAATCCTATCAACATCTTCATTGTGAGAGATTAAGATAATTGGACAGTGATTGATATACATGGTGACACCTGTAATTATGTTAAGGTGTAGTGATATTCATTCATTTGGTACATAGCTAATATGGTGGTTACGAGCAAGTATGTTCTAGAAAATAAATAAGCAACAACAGTCATTGACATCACAGATTTATATTACAAGGATTGGACACTAACATTTAGCTTAAAATCTCGTCACGCACATGCGCGGAATTCAGGGCCTTTTTTACCCTTCTTTGCTGTAGCCGGTATTCGGCTACTTCCCCAAGCCAACTAACTACCTTTTTTTCCCAAAAAACAGTCTAAAATTCCCTTCTTGCGAAGATTTTCCCTTTCAGAGAAATGTTAAATCGAAGAAAACAAGAGGGCCATGATGGCCCTGAGGTCGCTCACCTGTATATTTGGTCCCCCCCAAACCCCCCCCCCCCACGTTGCAGGGCTAATTTAACCCAAGGGCTTTTATTTGCACATCCATAAGAAGATGTTTCATGCTAAACATCTAAGCTTTAGCTCATTGGGCTTTTTAAAAAGAAGATTTTTTTTAAGTTTTTACTATAAACATATAGTTAAAAACAATGACACCCCTGGGGCCGGGCCAGTTTTGACCCCAGGGCTTTTATTTGAACAAACTTTCTAGACACTTACTACAAGATGTTTCATGCTTGATATCTAAACTCTAGCTATTTGGGTTTTTTCAAGGAAGATTTTAAGTTTTTGCTATACACATATAAAGAAAATCAATGACCCCCGGGGTGGGGCCAATTTTGACCCCAGGGCTTTTATTTGAACAAACTTGGTAGACACCTATTAGAACATGTTTGATGCTAAATATCTTAGCCATAGCTCTTTGAGTTCTTTAAAATAAGATTTTTTAAGTTTTTACTATATGCCTATAGGGAAAATCAATGACCCCCCCCCCGGGGCGGGGCCAAGTTTGACCCCAGGGCTTTTATTTGAACAAACTTGGTAGACACTTTTTAGAACATGTTTCATGCTATATATCTTAGCTCTAACTCTTTCAGTTCTTTAAAAGAAGATTTTTTAAGTTTTTACTATATGCATATAGGGAAAATCAATGACCCCCCGGGGCGGGGCCAATTTTGACCCCAGGGCTTTAATTTGAACAAACTTGGTAGACACTTATTAGAACATGTTTCATGCTAAATATCTTAGCTCTAACTCTTTTGGTTCTTTAAAAGAAGATTTTATAAGTTTTTACTATATGCATATAGGGAAAATCAATGGCCCCCTGGGGCGGAGCTAATTTTGACCCCAAGGGCTTTTATTTGAACAAACTTGGTAGACACCCATTAGAACATGTTTGATGCTCAATATCTTAGCCATAGCTCTTTGAGTTCTTTAAAAGAAGATTTTTAAGTTTTTACTCTATGTATATAGGGAAAATCAATGACACCCCGGGGCGGGGCCAATTTTAACTCCAGGGCTTTTATTTGAACAAACTTGGTAGACACCCATTAGAACATGTTTCATGCTAAATATCTTAGCCATAGCTCTTTGGGTTCTTTAAAAGAAGATTTTTTAAGTTTTTACTATATGCATATAGGGAGAATCAATGACCCCCCGGGGCGGGGCCAATTTTGACCCCAGGGCTTTTATTTGAACAAACTTGGTAGACACCCATTAGAACATGTTTCATGCTAAATATCTTAGCTCTAGCTCTTTGGGTTCTTTAAAAGAAGATTTTTTAAGTTTTTACTATATGCATATAGGGAAAATCAATGACCCCCTGGGGCGGGGCCAATTTTGACCCCAGGGATTTTATTTGAACAAACTTGGTAGACACTCACTAGAAGATGTTTCATGCCAAATATCTAAGCTCTAGCTCTTATGGTTTTTTAAAAGAAGATATTTAAAGTGTTTTCTTTCGGTTGCCATGGCAACCAGAGTTTGCATGGAATTAAATTCTTTGAACAATTTTTAAAGGTGACCACAAAAGGAACATTTCTGTGAAGTTTGGATGAAATTGGCTTAGTGGTTTATGAGGAGATGTCATTTAAAGTAAAAGTTTATGGACGGACGACGGACGGACGACAGACGGACGACGGACGGACGACAGACGGACGCCGGACGAAAAGCGATCACAAAAGCTCACCCTGTCACTTTGTGACAGGTGAGCTAAAAACTTGTAAACAAACTTTCTTGTTTAAAAATAGATAATTGTTTTTGTCCAATGAAAGCTAATTATTCAATTACCCGCTAAAGGGATAGCTCGATTGTAAACTCACTGCCTCGGTCTGAGTTTGCAACATGGGAAAACCCTGCTGCCTTATTTTTTAGTGCACACGTGATTTTTTTACGACAATACGGAGACAGATTTACCATGTCGCAAATGTAAACAATATCACAGAACAAGAAGAAAATACGATTGAGTGACATTTGTAATTATTTATGAAAAATTGGACAAATTGTTGACCTTCCTGTAAGTGCAAGAGAATCCAATACATGTATCCACTCGCAAGTTTGTGTGTCCGAGTAGCACAACATGCCCAAGAGTGGGAAATAGCGAGTCTAGCACAACAGTGCCAGTTATAGTGATATGGTGGGAACTGATAATCTGATAATAATGTTTCCTCTGAATCAAATCAAGAACCCTCACATGTCCTACGTAAATTTTCTATAATTAGGAAATATGAGTCAATGTATTCTGGGCAAATAAAAAGTGGTAATAAATTGATCTGTAAAAAAAATTCCTTTAACTTATGTTAGACAGAAAGCTCCCAAAATAAAGTGTGTTTGGAGGAAAATATGCAAGTATATAATGATATTTCCCCCAAATGTATGATTTAAATAAATCTTTATTTATAGTAATAGTGGTTTAACTGCCAGTGGAAAATATAATTTTTTCCCCAAAAATATGAAAACCACGCATTTTTTCCCCACAAAAAGGGCTAGGGCGCCTTCCCCAAAACTAGTGAAAAGGCCCTGGCGGAATTGCACATCGGATAAAGGTGGACAGAATGTCCAGAGATGGTGGAACGCGTTGAGAGCGAAATATGACAGATTTTTTTAACTTGGGGACGGTACCATATGCCGCTTTTCATGGAATGGCACTAACATGTCACATTGAAGCTTCCATGACATTAAACCGCCATATGAACACATCTGCAGATGTTTCAAAATTCTAAATTTTACTAGTTCATGTTAAATGTTGAATTCTGCTTAAGCCGGTGCTAGGGGGCATGGTAAATGTACACAATTTGTTATTGATGGTGGATCACTTTTAAAACGCAGTACTTGGTATATACAGGAAACCTTATGGTGACATTTGCAATGCTATTCTGATTACTTGTGCAGGAAGATGACGCAGCAACATCAACTGTCACTATAGAATTTGATGGCTACTCATTAAGACCAAGCACAATTGACGTGACGCACTACAGAAGATTAAAAGTACAAGAAGGAAAAAAGAAGTATTAAGCAGTTACATTTATTTCCATAAATAACATTTAGACTTTTTCACAAAAAAATAGATATCTGTTTTTCATTATAAATTTGAAGTCGTGAAAATTGGAATTGTAAAATATAGTGTAAAATATTAGAACAATTATAAATTTAATGTTGATAAGTGCATAAATAAACAAAATTAAAATTTTATTTAATATGACTCTATTGTTAAATTATCTAGAATACTTAACCCTTTACCAAACAACGCACTTTCGACCCAAGTGAAAAAATGTCCTCTTTTGGGCCCAAACACATGTTTTTGTTTTTCGTTTGAGAATTGTTACTAAAAAAGTGAGCACTTTTTCGGCGCCGCCCCCCATCCAAAAGATACATCAGGGGGTTGCCAGAAGGGGGATGTGCCACCTTCTGTTTGGGGGGTTTGAAGTGGGGCGGTAGTCAACCTCATCGCCAAGAAAATTTTGGATTTGTGAGAGGCTTAAAATGACCCCAGGTCGATCATAAGGTAACGTGTAACCAACACTGAAAAGCCTTTGACTCTATCTAAATCCCTTGAGAAGTTGCAGCACTTTGAAATAAATTTTGATGGAAAAAATCGAGGCAAAATAGTGATTTTTGGCAATTTTGAGATGTCCCCTAGTTGCCATGGTAACAGGAAATTTAAGACTGAGCATGTCGTTACAAAGGCAATGGTCCAGTCAACATTTGTGCCAAGTTTGATTAGTATTGAAGCATTTTTCATAGTTTCATAGCAGTTTGAACTTGCAAGAGGAGGCTTTTCAGTGAAAACGGCCATTTTTCACAATATGCTCATGGGGGGAAAAGGGTTCAACTCTATATTAAATATTTTAAAAGTCACTTGCCTATTTTTCAATGTGAGCGAATTCAGGAAGATCACAGAACTTGTGTATAGAAATTATGCAAAATAATGGTGATTAAATCATCATAATGATTATTTTTGAAAATAAATGAAATAAAATATAAAATATTTCTGATAATAAATGTCTACAAACTGCAATTTTAGTATAAATTTCAATTTAAACTCTATATTTAATATTTTACAAGTCACTTTCGTATTTTCCATGTGAGCAAAAGGAAGATCTCAGATCTTATGTATAGAATTTATGCAAATAAATGGCGATTAAAGCATCATAATGATTATTTTTTAAAAGAAATAGTATTAGTCGCTACTTATATACGGGTACGTTACGATACCGAAATCAACTTGATTTCGGTAAAGTTACCGAAATCAACTTTTCATTACCTAAATCAACTCGTAAAAACCAACCTAGTCAAAATATTGCTATTATTTCTTCATTATTTGATAAAAATGAGTGAAATAGACTTTCAGTTAAAAAATCTATTGAAAATATTTTATTTTAATGATGTTATTAACAGATGTAATTATTGAGTTACTTCCCTTTGTTCTAAACAACCCGTTATGTGTTTAGCACTACCGAAATCAGCTGTGACATTTAAATTATGTATATAAAATACATGTATAATACATATATAGTGATTATTTAAGATAATTTATGTTTTTGAAATTAAAGAAAACCCGACTGAATTGATGAGAGCGCTCAGTTGCAACTGAATAGATATCGCGTGTGATATCTGTTCAGTGCATCCAGGCCACACCACGGGGAGGCGCTCTCCTCATGGCCTGTCTTTTTTCTTTTTAAAGTATGTTATATATCTGCACGTGATTTTCGTGCATAACAATTTTCTAATCAAATCGTATTTGATTTAAATTTAAATACAGATAAATAATTCGACTGTTCTAAAAATTTCCATAAACTTGTGTAATGTATCAGGCAGTAAAATTGGTAACTGGAAAGTTTGTGTCCAGTTAAACTATATATTAACAAATCGCTAACATATGTTATGGGGACTCTTTATCATAAATTTTTTATATTTTAGTAATTTATTTAAATGTTTATTATGAAATAAACCTATGGTTCATTATAATATACATTGTATGTCAACTGTACCTCCTGTCTTAATTACTTCACACCTTACTGGTTTGGGAGATAAACTCGGCCAAAAATCAGTGTTTTGGGGGAAAAATTCATTTATTTGTTTACGTTTTCTGATGAATCTTGCACCATAACAAACTTCAACTCGTCGATTTTCCGGTATCACCATAAAAGTTATATTTAGAAACATAACGGGTAATTTTGAGAGGCCCTGGAAGAGGTACGTAAAAAGGATATTTTTAACGCGCGCCAGAAGATAATTCCGGCTTTTTTTTCTTCTTAAATGAGTAAGTTAAAATGTAAAATAACATGTTTAGACATTTTATTATTTCTTTGCTGTTCATTTATGTCAAATAAAAAATATGTGTTACCAAAATTGTTGAGCATTACGTTAGTATAATGAATATCTATGAAAACACGATATTTATATGCAACGTACTATGTAACATATACATCATTTTTACGTAAAAACACATGCATTATTATTTATGAACGTATAACGAAATATGAAGTTAAAGAATTAGTGATTCAAATTTATTTTTGCTTAACTTAACAGAGTGAAGAAGAAATTAATCTAGTGGTATTCAACCTACACATTAACATATAAAAGGAGCATATAACATCAGTCTTTCAATCCATTCCACTTAAAGATTACAATTGTGTAATTAGCCTTTTTTTCTGAGTTAGCAAGACAAAAGTGAATCTAGATTTCATCTACAAATTGTATACGTAAACGTCTGCTTTACCGGTAGTCGGTCAATATATAAAAGTATCCATGTACGGGCCTCAAAATGAGCATCTGCTGCACATGCGCACAACAATGGGATTCCCGTACTATTTATAGGCATGTTTTGTAAACAAACAGGTAAAAGTCTGTGTTATTTTTTAAATACCTTACAAAAATTCCAGATATTGTCGAATTCCAGCGATAGTATGAGATGGTGAGCTTGATTAGATTAAAAATTCCAATAACTCGATTTCATTATAAAAAGCCGAGTTTATCAACCAGCCGAAGTTATCTCCCCAACCAGTACAGTAATACACAACATGTCATATCATACAAGTTACAACATTTCATAATAAATCAAGTTCATTTTGGTATCGTTACGTATCCCTTTCTACAAACAGAAAATTCACTGTAAAATTCTATTAAAACCGTACAATTCAAATTTTAAGTCACTTTCGCTCACTTTTGCTCACTTTCGTCAAAAATCTCACTTTTGTATTAGGGTAATGTCGTCATATTTCGGACACTTTTTGCATTCTGCGACCAATTTCATTCGTCTAGCTGCGAATATGTATTTAACCGTCTGTAGCCTATTTAGCCGGGAACTATGCTATGTAAGGACTATATACTGGCTCCCAGCTGCAAATTACATGTTTGATTTATTTAGAAAATTCACAAATTGTTAATCGAGTAAAATCGGGGAAATACGGACAGAAGCGGGGAATTTCGGACACATTTTCATTTTTTAAAAAAGTAACATTATCGTCGCCAGAAGAGACTTAAACATATTTTATTTCTTTTTTGACATATGTATCAGTTCATTTCACTTAAGGCACAACATTAAAGTGATTCTTTTTTAACAGTTTCTGTTAAATTTAACAAGTAACAATCATTAACTTCTAGGGCATATGAGTGTGCCACCCAAACAATGCTTTGGTCCTCTTCACAAATGTCACGTAAAATCTTGTAACGTTCATATAACATTCTTAATTTACAAATATTGGAGCAGACGAAGTCTCTAAGATAAACAAATATATCGTCAATCAGCGGATGGTCGTAAAGGTATTCACAATTGACCATAGTGTTAAGTATTGCTTTCATTTTCATATACAATGACAAACTTCCAAAAAGTTCTCTATCTCTCAGGTGAGCAGCGGTTGACGTGTTCATATTTACTGTAAATAGACAAAAAACATAATATAATTTCAATGCGTAAGTGAGAACTTTAAATATAATCATTTTGAATAGATTATTTTACAGTTTGTCTCCTGATCGTTGCTTTGTTTGTAATGTATATTGATATGTATTTTCTAATCTTAAAATGTTTGAAAATGTCGATCGAAGAATATCAGGTAAGCAGCAGATGGCGTGTTCATGTTTTCTTTAAATAAACACTCACAAAAATTCAGAATATAATTTAAAATGTATAAGTAAGAGCTTTTAAAAAAAGAATAATATAACTGAATATTAAACAGAATTATTTGGAATAGATTAGTTTACGTTTTTTTCCTGATCGTAGCGTTGTTTTTATTGTATATTGTTATGTAATTTTCAATCTTAGAATGTTAGAAAATGTCGAAGAATAATGTGCAAAAACTGTTTCTGTAATAAAATAAACCCACCTTTAAATTAACATTGATCTTTTTTTAAATCCTGAATAAATTTCACGGCCTTTTTTACCTCTCTCGCATGGCGACGTTGCTCTTTTAATTGCAAGATGTTTTCTTTATCAAGCTGCTTCTGCCTCTTTTCAGCCAATACTTCATTGGACGTGAGTAGCCTGTGCGAAGTACTAACGGTACTTTTCCTCTTTCTTTCATTTACATTAACATTTTGTGGGACATTAAATATGGAATCAATGTCAACATTCCAATTGCACTGTGGCAAAGGAGCAAGTGCATTCAACTCATCATTCTGGGATTGATTTTCATTGGGCAAATAATTTACACTACAAAAATCCCCACCAGAGAGTTTTATATCTTCAATTATTATCTCGGGAAATAGAGGAAGAATGTACGAAATTTCTTGATCAGTGGCTTCATGAAGTTCTACTGCTTCATTAGGGTCGTCCGAGTAAAATTTTGGAGTAAGGATAGATATATTGCTCGTAGATGATATGGATGGTACAATCTGTGTTGCACAGGGGGTAGGCATTTCAATCTGTTGGTCAGGCAAGGGTTCATAAGGGATAGACGTACTTGATGAAGCTAGGTTCAGTGTAGTATTAACTTCTGATACGCCAACATAATTCTCTTCAAGCGCAGTCGAAGTCATTGTAGAGGTGGGTGTAACTGATGAGGTGATGGCATGCAATGGCTTGTCAAACATAGTCGATGGTAACAAATCCTCTGTACGTAAAGCACGTGGATTGAAGGGGTATATACCACATGATGAAAATCGCTAGTTATATTTTTTTCAGTCATGGCACGTTCCCAAGCCCGTGCAATGATCTCAGGGAATGACCATTTATTTATAGTGTGATGAGGACTAGCTGAGAGAAATTCAGTACAACCTTCGTTGTAATATGCACTAAAAGGGCCAAACACACTCTTGTCAAGTGGCTGAAGTTTGTGAGTAGTATGGGGAGGGAGAGCCAGAATTTCAATATTGTTATCTTTGGCAATTTCCAGGAGTGCATGTGCTTCATGTGAACGATGACCATCACAAATCAATAATTGGGGTCTAGCACTGCCGCAGAAGGGAAGAAATATTTCTTCAAACCAGTCCTTACATATAGTTTCTGTCATCCAAGCATTCTCTTGGAAGGACCATTTAGTCCCTTGGGGCGCTGCAGCCGTGTTCCACGAATATAGTGACCGTTGGGTCTTACCTTTCACGATCATAAGAGGAGGCATAGCTTGACCACTTGCACTTACGCATGCCAGGATGGTGGTGTTGGTCCTTTGATTACTAGTACGACCCGGCAAATTTTTCACTCCCTTTCTTGCAACTACACGGACTGGGTTGTGCTCAAATTGTTTGCCTGTCTCGTCCATGTTCCATATTTGAGATGGCTTATTCGCAATTCCAAGACTGATAAGGAGTTTACCAAGATCATCTATATATCGGTTAACAATAGTTGGATTAAGGCACCTGGCTCGAGATGTACCCAACTTCTCTGGCTTACGGATTACAATAGATGGATGTCTTCTCTTAAGACCTTGGAAATAACCTTTGCCTGGTATTCCATTTTTGAATGGAGTTTTGAGACCCATTTTTTGGCATAATCGGCCTGTTTTTATCAAGAAATCTCGCCTTGTTATGCCAAAACCACACCCAGCTGCCGTTGTCACACGTCCAACTATGTCTGCTTCCACATCTAATGGCACTGTAGGAGGACGACCAGATTTAGCATCAGAGGCAACCTTCCCTGTTAATCTGTCACTTAATGTTGATTTTGGTATCCCATAATGTTGTGACGCTTTACGCAATGACATTTGACCAGATTTTATGACATCTATTGCTGCTTTAATCAAATTGTCGTATTTTTTATAGATGTTTTTAGATTTTCTAGCCATCTCAAAGATCTGAAACCGAAAGTTATGCTTAACAAATGTGGTTTAATAGCAACCAACCTTAATATACGAGGACATATTTCAAATGTTCAGAACATGTCCGAAATTAAAAATGTTCTGGTTCGAAATTAAATGCTGCTTATAAGTAGTGATCGGGGAAATTCGGACACTTTATTTTTCTTATTTTTAGGGATTTTAAAGTATATTTGCACATATCTTCGACAATTTCTACATCTAAAGACAAAGTATGACATATGTCAAGCACAAATAAGACAGTGAATAATTGTTTTATGGATAATCGTTGAGAAATATACTCACCGTGATTCTTGTTTGAATTTTCGCGGTTTTAAACTTTCCGACTCGGTAACGAAAAGGGAAAGAACCCAGCGGGCCTGCTTGATTAGGATTTAAGAATACATAATAATTCACATTGTAGATAAGGATATTCGTATTCAAAGTAAAAGTAGGTTATTTAATTTAATCATATGGCGTATTTAGTTATAAGATATTAGATTTATACAGTTTGGTGTCCGAAATTGTCATCTGTCCGTATTTGCGATCCTTTACCCTATAACCTACTGTAGAGTAAACTTTGCTTAACTCGAACCTTTTGTTAACCCCTGTATTTATCTAATTTGGTTTTAAAAGCAAGGTTCCACAGTTTCACTAATAACAATGTCCTCTGGCAATTTGTTCCAGTCATCTATACATCTATGGGGTAATGGCTGCAGACGCAAAGTCTTGTTGCAGCAAACTTTTTCTGTTTTTCAATTTGAAAGATGTGACCTCTGGACTCTACTGTACATGTACCATCGAGTCACCAACTAACCAATTTAGCTGATGTTAAGCTGTTAAGTGCATTGACGCAGACAATATATTAATGACAACAAAAAATTCTAACAGTAATAATTCACAATATATCTTACCTTTATATATCCAACAAAAAGGAGAAAACCAAATGTGTTATCAATCATGTAGCTATTGCCAGCATTCATATTGAAACGGTATGCCTAAAATACGAAAGTGAGATTTTTGACGAAAGTGAGCGAAAGTGACTTTTAAAATAGTAATTATAACATTTTGATAGACTTTTAAAACAAACTTGCAGTTTGTAGACGTATATCATTAGAAAATAATTATATTTATTAACAGAAATAATCATAATGATGATTTAATCGCTACTAATTTGCATAATTTCTATACACCGGTATAGATGGATACCGAAAATAAGCTATTTTCGCGAAAATAAGATCGCGCTACGAAAATAAGATTTATTTTTGAAATAGTGCATTTATCTGTTTTAAAAATTATGTAAGTTATATATTTATGCATTCTTTGGATGATTTTACAGCAAATTAAAATTTCAGAACCAAAAAAATATCTTAAAAAGTGCAGTTTGAGCCGAAAATACATACCTACGAATATAGCTCAAATCGCCGTGTGAGCGAAAATAAGATCGGGTCTACGAAAATAAGATTTATTTTTTAATATATTGCATTAAAATGCATTTTTGTTGTTATTAAATGATTTGTATGAATGAAATTATAAAGAATGAAATGTTTTGTAATGAAATATTAAACGTTTGTTCGGTAAATATGGTAAATATCCCAAATAGTATAGAAAGAAGGCATGCGAAAATAACCCAAGATGGCGACTACGAAAATAAGATCATAACTTATAAAATTGTATTAATTGCAAAAGTAAATCTTCTCTTATAAAACAAGAAAAGGTAGTGGAGTGAAAAAGCATCAAAATAAAAGCAAGAATTAACTAGTGCGAAAAAAAACAGAAACAACTATACTACAAGAATAAGATCTACTGTATATAGAATATGTACGAAAATAAAATCTAAAGTGTACTCTACGAAAAAAAGATCTGTAAGTATGAAAATTATGTACATACGAAAATAAGGTTATACGTAAATAATACCTGTATGAAAATAATATACGAATGAAAATACTTATACTTGCACGAAAATAAGATCCAATTGAAAATCATGATGATCTATACGAAAATAAGATCTGTAAACAATTAAAACCTGCATGAATTGATATATGTACGAAAACAAGATCTAATTGAAAATAAGATTTTTGCCAAAATAAGATTATATACGAAAATGAGCTATGTTAAAAAATGCATGAAAATACTATATGTACGAAAATTAGATCCTATTGAAAATGTGATTTATACGAAAATAAAGATCTGTAAAAAAAATACTGTATGAATTGATTGATATATATGCACGAAAATAAGATCTCTGCAAACATAAAATCTGTATAAAAATATTTTTTTCAAGTAAGATTTTTACAAATATTTTTTATAAGGTCTGTGAATATGAAATACGAAAATAATACAAATGTATTTGTATGAACATAATATCTGTCTCAGAATGATACGAAAAAAAACATCAAAATCTGTAAACAATAAGATGTCTAGCTATATGAAAATAAAAAATCAATATGGAAATGAACTATACCAAAATAAAAGATAATTTAAAATACGTGTAATATAAAAATAATATCTACATTTAGTAGAAGATCATATATATAACTTTAATGCTTTAGTGTGTGTGCGGAACATTTCGGATTTTTCGCTATCCCATATAATTTTAGTCGATTTATTTTCGTATTCCTGCGCGTCGTTGTTCTGCGACTGAATTTGTTTAGTCATTATGCTAAATGTTAACGGTGCGTGATCCGAATATGAGGATAATGTCAAAATATTTAACGAGGCATTTATACAAATTGAGATCAGAATAAAATTACAAAACAATATCAACATATCTATTACATATTATTAAATTACATTTGTATATGCATATTTTGCTTAGGAAACAATTTTTTTTTCTTTTTTTTTTTTTTTTTTTTTAATTATTAAGAAAATGCAAACCTGAATTTTACAACATTCAAATACTGCTTGAACAGAATGTAAGATATTTATTACTAGGACAATGTAGCTATAAATGTGATATAATTTTGTCATAAAAGTTGTAAAATAAATAAAGTAATATTTTAACTTCCATACAAAATGCTTATTTACTATACTACTGTATTTATTTCTAAAAAGCAAATTTTGAAATGAAAGATGATTTATGAAATAAACCAGTGATTAATCGTTTAATACTATAAAAGTACAGCAAAAACTTAGTCTTATGAGAAATGAAAAAAAAAAAAAGTATATGTGAGGTATAAAGGACCTTTGCTGTATAGTAAGAAAGTGGTAAGTGAATATCATTAAAACAAAACTATATCTCAGAACATTAGAAAATAACAACTGACTTTAAAATGAAAACATAAATATTTGATTACATTCTTACATTTCTTATAATAATCATTAAGAATTTGCATAGTTTATAAAATGCAGGCGAATCTTTCATTGTAAAAAGTTGTTCTAATTTATACATATTAGGACGTCTATAAAAATATGGTTTTATAAATTGTCTTCTTTCATTAGAAAATCTATTACATTCGAAAAGATAATGAAACTCATCACCGATTATATTTCTACAAAAAATGCAAAAATCACAGTCACCAATCATACCAAAAATATAGATATCTTATTTTTTACAGATTTTGTTATCATACAGATATATTTTTACACAGATCTTATTTTCGTTAAAGATTTTATTTTATAAAGACAGTCATTTTCATATAGAGTCGTTTTTCATATCATTCTGATCCAGATATTATTATCATATAAATATTATTTTCGTATAAACAGATCTTATTTTTGTAACCTTATTTTCGTATTAACATTATTTTCATACAGCTTTTATTTTCTTACAGATCTTATTTTCGTAGAGTACTGTTTAGATTTTATTTTCGTACGGTACATGTTCTTATATAGATTTAGATCTTATTTTCGTTGTCGTTGTTTCAGGTTATTTTTGCACTTGTTCTTTCTTTTATTTTGATACTTTTTCCACCACAAAATTAACATTTATTATCTTATAAGAGAACATTTAATTCTTAAAATTCATTTGCAAAATCATTAAAAAATAAAGTTAAAACTATTTTTAATATAAGTTATGAACCATGTAAATCTTATATAGCCTATATTTTCGTAGACGCAATTTTGGTTATATGTTCATGCGTTCTTTTTATAATAAATTTGGAATTTTTACCCATGGATTTATATTACTGTATTTGCCGCACAGACGTCTATATAATATTTCATTACAAAACATTTCAATCTTTATTATTTAATTCATACAAATCATTTGATAACACCAAAAATTACGTTTTAATACATTATATCAGATATAAATCTTATTTTCGTAGACCCGATCTTATTTTCGCTTTACACGGCAAATTGAACTATTTTCATACGATGGTATTTTGGGCTCAAACTTCACATTTCAATTTTTTTGTTCTGAAATTTATTATTTCATTCATACAAATCAATTATTAATAACAAAAAACGTTTTAAATACATTATATCAAATATAAATCTTATTTTCGTAGACCCGATCTTATTTTCGCTTTACACGGCAATTTGAGCTATTTTCGTGAGAGTATTTTCGGCTCAAACTTCACTTATTAAAATATTTTTTTTTGTTCTGAAATTTTAATTTGCTGTAAAATCATTCAATGAATGCATGAGTATATTACTTACATAATTATTCAAACAGATAAATGCACTATTTAAAAAAATAAATCTTATTTTCGTAGCCGCTATCTTATTTTCGCGAAAATAGCTTATTTTCGGTATCCATCTATACCCGTTTTAATTGAAATTTTTACTAAAATTACAATTTGTAGATGTATATTATCAGAACTTGATGATACCTATTTTTTAAAATAATCATTATGATGATTTAATCGCTATTTATTTGCATTATTTTTATACACAAGTTCAGATATCTTTCTTTCGCTCACATTGAAAAATACTAAAGTGACATATCAAATATTAAATATACTGGTTAAGTTGTTTTTTTACTAAAATTGCTCTAAGTAGACGTATATTATCAGAAATTGATAATATTTATTTTCAAAAATAATCATTATACATCATGAATATACATGTACATGTTAAAAGTTATATATAAGATCAGAATAAATTTCTGTTAGAATGTTAAGGATTAGTAAGCCGGAGGACTTTGTTTGTTTAAACTTTTAATTTTTGAAGTGAACGGATTTCGGTATCAATTTATTAATTTTATACGTTCAACTTTGATAAAGCGATTAATATTTCTAATCCAGAAACAAGCACACCATGGCGCCTAAGTTTATTTTATTTAGACTTTGAAAAACAACGCAATTTTAAAGCAATCCTGTCCATAGCGAAACAATTGTGACTTTGACAGATTTATCACAGGGAATATAGTTTACACACCAGTGTTTAAGGTAATCTTATGGAACCGCTAGTGTAGCTGTGAAATCAATCTCCCTGAATTAAGATTTTTATTGTAACATAAATTGAAATGGTTATTGAATAATTGTATATGATGATTTAATCGCTATTTATTTGCATAATTTCTCATACACAACTACATAATTCTCCTTTCGCTCACATTGAAAAATACGAAAGTGACTTTATAAAAACATTCAAATATACCGTTTATTTTGAATTTATATTAATATAACAGTTATGTAGACGCATAGTTTCAGAAATGAATAAAAATTACTTAAAAATCATTATGAGGTTTTAATATTCATGCATTTTCTTATTTCTATATAGCAATTTCAGAGATCTTACTTTCGCTCACTTTCGTATTTTCAATGTTAGGGAGAGGAAGTGAAAGTGATTTTAAAAATATCAAATATAGCGTTTAAATTGCATTTAATATTAATAATGCGTTTGTAGACGAATATTATCAAACACTAGTATCTTTTAATCAATATGATTTGATCTTCATTTATTAGCCATAATATTAATACACAAGCTCAGACATTGATCTTCCTTTCGCTTACTGTGAGCCTGACGAAAGTGACTTACAGGAAATATCAAATATATAGCGTTGAAAATAGAATTTCATGATAAATATTGCAGTTTGTAGACGTATGTTATAAGCTATAGTAACTATCATTTTTATAAAACTTAATATGTTAAGATGAAAAATGAAATTTATTATGTAAAACTATATTTGGCAAAAACATGAATTATACAAATTTATGCGTTAGGGGCCACGATTTACAGTTCTCTATTTCTTACATCGTCTTTTTTCGGGGCAGTTTTTAATTTTTGATTAACGATAGTGTTACTAACATTTAATATTCTGTTGATATATTATATTGTAATTATACTGTTTGATTCTAATCTAACAGTAATAGGTCTTGAATGTGTTTCTCATTATTGTAATGTCTCTTGAAATTCTTAAATGGAATGGTCTTATGTAGGTTTTATGTGAATAGTTGTATATATGTTTAAAAATGCATCTATACGAATGAGACAAAATAAAGTATGAATATGTTTACATGCAACACACGTGTTGTCATATCATTTTCGCATCCACTTTTAATTGATAGTACACACGACGGTGACCGCATTGACGCTTTAATCCCACTAAAGTATTATTATAATCCAAATCATAGTGGTATGTAACTGATGACACTTGCCCGGTTGTTTATTGAGTGGACAATTGAATTAAACCTTTCTTCTGCCCCCATAGATATCTTGCACGGATTAAAGTTGGCAGTTATTATGCTCATCCAGGTGTAGATGAGCAATGTACATGGTTAATTTGAAAAATAATTTAGAATTTCCCATCATTTGTTAAAATAAATATTTCACTATGAAAAAAGGAAATAAGTTAATCTACGGAATTTTCTATAAATAACAAAAAAATATAGTTACTATATATATCGGTAAAGTTCAAATCTTTTTTTAATAGTTAGGATTTTTTTTTTATATTTTGTGCTAGTCTTTTCACCATCCAGTTATAGGTCAATCACCATGAAAACATGAATAATAATGAAAAATGACTCATTTATTTTTTTTATTGTAAAAACCTTTAATATCGTGAATATTGACCATTGGGACTTTTTGTCCGATTAAGTCACTTTTCCGTATTGTTCATGTGGGCAAAAGTAAGATAATCAGAACAGGTATACAGCAATTATGAAAATACATTGGATATTAAAATCATCATAATGCTTATTTTTTTTATATATATTTTTAATCATTTCTGAAAACATGCGTCTTTCAGCGCTATATTTTGACATTTTTGAAGTCCACTTTCGTATTTTTCAATGTGAGGGAAAGGAAATCTTTTTAACTTGTGTAATGCAAATAAAGGGCGGTTAAATCATCATAATGATTATGTTTAAAAATAAATATAATTGACTTCTGATATTGTTACGTCTACAAATTAATTGCAATTTAGTAATACATTCAATTTAAACTTTGATATTTTTGTAAGCCACTTTCGTATTTTTCAATGCGAGCGAAAGGAAGATCTCTGTATAAACTTGTTTGTGTATAGTATAAATGGCGATTTAATCATCATAATGATTATCTTTAAAAGTGAAATATTATCATTGTCGGATATTATACGTCCACTTTGTGCAATAATAGTATAAAAATAATTTCAATTTTAAACGGTAATATTTTATATTTTATAAGTTCCACTTTCGTATTTTTCAATGTAAGCGAAGGGAAAATATAAGAATTTGTGTATATAAATTATGCAAATAAAAACCGAATAATTCATCATTATGATTATTTTTTATATATAAATATAAGTAATTTCTAATTAATATACGTCTACAAACTGCAATTTTATTGTTTAAGTCTATTAAAACGTTACAATTAATATTTCAAAAGTCACTTTCGCTCACTTTCGCTTACTTTCGTCAAAAATCTCACTTTCGTATTTTAGGCAAACCCATATTGAAAGGGAAACAGAACGTTTCGGTCTCAGATCAAATCGACCCAGGATGTTTCCCTCCCTTTTCTTTCCCTTATATACTGCATTATACTATATAACTTAGAGGCAATTCCTCAATTTCAATATTAAAAGAGAATTTTAATATATTGATTCTAAAACAATACATAGATCTATAGATCTAAGTGTTCAACCGTGAAATGCTTGCATATTTTTTTAAAGATATAAATAATTAAAGTTTTCCATGATATAAATAAAGTTGATAATTTTATTCACGATTTCAATATTTAAAAAATATAATGCATAAACAGTATACTTTTAAAGAAGAGGAAAGTCTCAAAATATGATAAACAAGATCAACAAGGAAAGGCGGCGTTCAATGAACGCAAGTCATGCTGTGTATTGGCACAGATCGGTATTTATCTGAGATTAAACCTTCTCCTGCTGATAAGAGGGCCTCAGGGTAAATAACAAAAATGCAGATTATAAGTATGCAATATTTTTTTAAATACCGTGTTTTTTTTTTTTTTTTTCAAAATACATGTTAGACATAGATAAATGACCATATTTTTTGTATAATCAAATATGAAAAAAAAAACATAATGGCATATTAGTTATTATATATATTGTCTCTGAAGCGGATTTTTCTAATCTTATTATTAAAACTGGTTTAAAATCCATATCAGTTTTAACTAATCTAGAAAGACTTCATATCAATATTTATCTACATTACTTGTCATTTCGTATTAAAATTTGTAGCATCTTTTAATTTCTGAACTGAGAAATGTCTATTTTTCTATGGTAGATTTTACAAATTTGCCTCGTCAGTTTCAACACATTCAGAAAATAATAAATTTTAAAGAAAATATTCAATTACATGAATATAAAAACTTTGGCAACTTTTCACTATTATGCAGATCTGTTTTTTTGTTTTGTTTGTTTGTTTTTGTTTGTTTGTTTGTTTGTTGTTTGTTTGTTTGTTTTTAATAGAATATCATACATGAGCAGCAGGAAACATTTAGAAGAAGAAGAAGCAGTTCATTCCGGTAACTTTTACATTTACAGTATCTCGTTACTTACAATAATTACAAATATAATAATTCTGTGGTCACATGACAAAAACAAAGAAGAAATAATAATAAGAAGAACATAAAAAGTTTTAACTAATTACATTCTAGAAAATTTGTTTCAAGCGGAGAACAGCCAGCTGCAAATAAAGGGTAAAAACAACATCACAAACAACATTATCATTCATAGAAACAAAAAGTTCAAGAAAGAAAGAAAAACACCAAAAAACAATATAACCAATTAACAATATATTATAGATTTCAAAAAGCTTACGATTTTATCAATAGAGACATGCTCTGGATGCGTCTTCAAGAGTCGGGCATTTCTGGTAAAATGCACCGCATTTCTGGTAAAATGCACCGAGCTATAAGCTCTCTATATTCATTTGTTTTGTCATCAGTATAGTATACGAGTAAACTCACTGAACACTGACTGGTTCGAGGTTCGAGCCGGTCTCCGTCAAGGTTGTATTCTTTCGCCTCTGCTTTTTAACTTATACATCAATGATTTGATTACATATTAAAGGTGAAAAAAATTGTATTTTATTATATGCTGACGACATTGTGTTGCTTGCTGAGAACTCTAATGATTTACAGTGTCTGTTAAATGCTCTTAATGACTGGTGTTCTGTAAATGATATGACTATTTATTGTGAAAAAAGCAAAGTTGTACATTTTAGACATGTCGCAATTACTAGATGTAATACAATTTTTACTTGTGGCAACAAAATATTTGAAATTGTGGATAGATATAAATATTTAGGTCTAATTTTAACTGAACACTTGGACTTTAATATAACTGCTAAACATGTAGCGCAAAGTGCAGGAAGAGCCCTAGGTCTTGTTATAGCGAAATGCAAAAGTATAGGAGGCGTTCCATACGCTGTCTACACCAAACTTTATGATTCCATTGTGTGGCCTGTGATAAACAACGGTGCAGCGGTTTGGGGTGACCGGTCTTCCTCGTGTGTTAATAATTAAGCCTTGAGGTTCTTTTTGGGTGTTGGTAAATATACACCTAACGCGGCACTTGCAGATGAGTGGCCTGGCAACCACCCGTTGTTCGCCAATGGAAATCTATATTTACGTTTTGGGCTCGTTTAAGTAATACAAACTCGTCCAGGCTGAATAAGAGAATTGCTCTTTGGGCTCATGGTAAAGCAAACAATAATTGTAAAACTTGGTATTTTCGTGTTAAGTCGAAATTGTTTGAATGTAGACTCGGCCATTTTTATGACATTTCTAACTATGTATCAAAACATGCTATTGTTGATAGTGCTATATCTTTTTTGATGGATAAATATGTATGTGACTGGAAACAGCTTATCAATAGATCTGTAGGTAGTTCAGGTAGAGGAAGAAATAGACTAAGATCATATTGTACTTTTAAGAAAGATTATAGTGTTGAGAATTATTGCACCATGATTAAGCCACCTTTACACTGATCGATCTGCATTCTGTAAATTTCGCTGTGAGGTTGCTCCCATTAGACTAGAAACTGAAGATATGAAAACTTAAGTGAATAAAACCGTACTTGTCCATTTTGTGTTAATAACGTTGATTCAGAATCTCATGTTATCTTACAGTGCTCACTTTATGATGATTACAGACGAAACTTATTTCATAAGGCGGAAGCCGTCGATCCAGAATTTTATAATAAAATAGAGAAAATAGAATCCCTAAAGAAAATAGAGAAAAACAAATAAGTCAGATAATGATAAACTTGTGTTTCTTTTTACAAATACCTCCTCCTTAATTAGAATATGTGCCTAAACCTGTTTCGATTTTCTTAATAGACGTAAATCTTATCTTTGTAAATAATAGTAGATGCTTATCAGTTCACTTTTTTATTATATTTTTTTAATGGCATAAGTGCTACTCTTTTAACTAAAAAGTCGTACTGTTTCATTCTTAATTATTCTAACATAGAGCATAGTTTTATCATGTCATTATTATAAAATGCTATATATATTTATGTGCTTTATACATTTGTAGTCTCCTGTACTTCTGTATAGAATGGTTATATACATGTTCTTAAGATATATTTATTGTTGTATTATATTGTACCATGTATATAAATGAGACTTTAATGAATAAATAAATAGTTACAAAATGTGTTATGAATTAACAACTAGTAATAACAATTCTTGTCTCTCTTTATTGGCTACATCTATATTTTTCCTAAATTTATAAGTATAGCTTTATTTTCTGATTGTAGTAAACTTACTAATTTATACATAGAAGATTTAATATAGTAATAACGCTTGAAAAATCTTCTTCGAATATCTTGATAACATGGACAAACTAAAATTAAATGATATTCATCTTCAATTTCTGGTAAATTACATAGTTGACATAATCTTTCATTTCTTTGTATTCTATTACATCAGTATCTTTCGGTTTCAATCCTCAAGTTATGAGCAGATATTCTAATTCTACAAATATTCATACGTATACCTTTGCAATAAATATTTCTTAAATATGGTTCCAAACAAAAGTCTTTTTTGATATAACTATACAAAGTGTTTAATACGATATTATTTACAGAACATTGAAGTGTCAAAAGTAATTCTTGCTTTGTAGTGGTGTTTTAATATAGTGCCCTGATGATAAGAAAGCCCAAAGGGTAAATAACATTGCAATAAATTTCATTACAAGTAGTACAAAAAGGAAAAATAAATTCAAAACTATTTATTATAAACTCATAACAATAATCATATTGCATATGTTACAATGCATGACAAAAAAGACTGAACATTGTCATCTCAGAAATGGAATTGCAACCTTTTGTGTTAATATGTTTGTCAGTTTAACCCTTTCCCTCATGAGCATATTGTGAAAAATGGCCGTTTTCATTGAAAAGCCTCCTGTTACAAGTTCAGACTGCTATGAAACTATGAAAAATGCTTCAATACTAATCAAACTTGGCACAAATGTTGACTGGACCATTGCCTTTGTAACAACATGCTCAGTCTTAAATTTCCTGTTACCATGGCAACGAGGGGACATCTCAACATTGTCAAAAATCACTATTTTTACTTTAATTTTTCCATCAAAATTTATTTCAAAGTTCTGCAACTTCTCAAGGAATTGAGATAGAGTCAAAGGCTTTTCAGCGTTGGTTACACGTTACCTTATGATCGACGTGGGGTCATTTTTAGTCTCTCACAAGTCCAAAATTTTCTTGGCGATGAGGAGGACTACCGCCCCACTTCAAACCCCCCAAACAGAAGGGGGCACATCCCCCTTCTGGCAACCCCCTAATGTATCTTTTGGATGGGGGCGGTGCCGAAAAAGTGCTCTCACTTTTTTAGTAACATTTCTCAAACGAAAACATGTGTTTGGACCCAAAAGAAGACATTTTTTCACTATTTGAGGCCTTAAAGAGGGGGGGGGGTCGAAAGTGCGATGTTTGGTAAAGGGTTAAGTATTCTAGATAATTTAACAATAGAGTCATATTAAATATATTTTTAATTTTGTTTATTTATGCACTTATCAACATTAAATTCATAATTGTTCTAATATTTTACACCATATTTTACAATTCCAATTTTCACAACTTCAAATTTATAATGAAAAACAGATATCTATTTTTTTTTGTGAAAAAGTGTAAATGTTATTTATTGAAATAAATGTAACTGCTTAATACATTGTACTTCTTTTTTTCTTCTTGTACTTTTAATCTTCTGTAGTGCGTCACGTCTATCGTGCTTGGTCTTTGTGAGTAGCCATCAAATTCTATAGTGACATTTGATGTTGCTGCGTCATCTTCAGAAATAACATTCCTGCACAAGTAATCAGAATAGCATTGCAAATGTCACCATAAGTTTTCCCGTTATACCAAGTACTGCGTTTTAAAAGTGATCCACCATCAATAACAAATTGTGTACATTTACCATGTTGTTTTTTTTTGTAGATAAACAAGAACAGTCACCAAGTGCATCGGACAATGTAGCCTTGTGCGGCTTTGTTGGCAATCCTGTTTTGTCAAAGAGTGATGACGGTACACTTGCTTGTTCATACTGAAAAACTTCAGAAACATTTTCAATGTATCTGTCCGCAACAGCACTGAGACGTTAGAATAGTAATTGTGTGTCAATATGAACTGCCTCTCACTGTATCTTTACGTCATTTGTCTCACTCAGTGTTACAACTTGCACTGATCTCTTGAAACTTAATCTTGCTGCCGTTTGCCCATGCATATTTTCACTATCGATTCGCCAAGTTCTTCAGCATTGTCAACATTTACGGATGGATCTGCTTCTACACCTGTTTCAATATTTCTTAAATTTATGTCTGCTTTGTTGAAAGGTATTCTTTCTCTCAGAAAAGTCAACAATGCATTCATATCTTTAGAATCTCAAAACGATCTTGAATTGCCTGTTTCTTTGTGCTGGTCATATGT
Organism: Ruditapes philippinarum; assembly: GCF_026571515.1. Taxonomy (NCBI): domain Eukaryota; kingdom Metazoa; phylum Mollusca; class Bivalvia; order Venerida; family Veneridae; genus Ruditapes; species Ruditapes philippinarum. The sequence goes on from NW_026858580.1 coordinate 49,822, forward strand.
TTGAAAAGATGTTTCAGTAAATTCCTGCATGGCATTGTTCATTTGTACTCAATCGGCATTGAAAATAACCACATTGACCTTTGATTTTCTGTCGTTCCCCGTCCTCTAGTTAGTTCACCTGTTGATTTAAGTGACCTAATCAATACTTGTTCGATCACCAAATCTGTCGAAAACCATGCCCAATAGCGATCGGATCTTCGAATGGTATGCAATCTTGACATAAATGTTTTATATTCATCCGGACTGTTATCCCTCAAACGAAGCATTGATTGTAAATAAATATATACACTCTTCAAATATAAATTATGACCGGATGCGGCAAAAAAAAAAACATCTTACGAAGGGTCATCAAATGTATATCCCAATTGCGTGTTCTTTCAGCTTTAATGAACTGTTGTTAAATAAATACCATAGTCATATACAAAAGCCACAAGATAATTCAAGCTTTCATTTGGGAGTTAAGGTGAATCTATGCGCAAATTTGAGGCCAAACTTGACAAATGTTTACAAATTCAAGGCAACATTCCAGGCATGAGATCTTCACTTGACAATCACGAGGATAGATTTGCTCTCCTTGAATATAAATCTATAGACATTGAATCTCGTAGTCGGAGAAACAACATTATCTTTGTCGGTTTTCTTGAATCTAGAGACAAAGACTGAATTAGAAAAGTCAATTCTTTTGTGTGAAATGATCTACAAATTGAAAGCCAAGTATGTATTGAGCGCGCACATAGACTAGGAAGATTTAAACCTGGACTTAATAGACCGCTCATAGTGGCCTTTAGAGCATATAAGGACACGCAATTGATCTCAAGGAACGCATATAAACCAAAAAAAAACAAAACACACACACGTTTAAGCATTAACGAGGATAGTCCTCAGGAAATTGTCAATACAACAAAAAATCTTTTGGCCACAATATAAACGTTTAGAATCAGAAAATCCAAACAAGCGTGTGAAGCTTAAATTGTTATGAATGGGTTGGTCATTCAAGATGCATCCCCGCGATGGAATAGTATTATGCAACGTAGTCGAGAAATACACACTAGTCAAAACATATCGTCGTCTGCTAATATGAACACAAGCTTTTCTCGTGAAGCGGACCCTTCCAATTTCTCTAGATGGTCAGTCCCGTAGAAGTAGCTGTAGCTCTCATTCTACTGACGATGGGACGGAAGGTGCAACAAGTCATGCAACATCGACTTCCACACGTCAATCAAGCTCTGTGTCACGACGAATCCAGGCGCACGCGTCCTCCAGATTTCCGTCAGTCTCACGTTCCCAAGATAAGAACGTCCGTCATAACTCCACCGGAAGTCAGTGGGTAACACTAGCACCAGCGCACCAGATCGAACCATCCGACGACCATGGGACATCGCTAATCCTTCACGATAAAAACGATAAAAATGGTGCTTTCACTTTTAAAGACAAGTCTGTCATTTATTACG
>NW_026858581.1:0-32528 GCF_026571515.1 Ruditapes philippinarum
TAGTACACTTTGTAAGTAGGTATTTTATTTCAATATTTCAAAAATAATATACTAACTATTCATTTATTCAACAGCAAAAGAATATGATCACTGAGTTAACATCGCTCTAAAACTGTCTGAAGTCAAGTGCGTTTACTATCAATAATGCACCATAAACCACTGTCCATCAATACACAATGCGTTGCTCAATTGTGCGGAAAAAGAAAAAACATTATAATATAGTTAGCGAAAAAGATAGCGCGTCCAAAAATGTTTATACTGGCCAAGGTAGATCGAGCCATTTCTTATAATCTCCGTACTGTACATGATGGATCTTATCCATTTTATCCTTAAAAAGGATTTTTCCGTTTTTTTTGTCCATACATCAGCCACAAGGTCTTCTCTTTTTTTCTTAATGCTCATTAAAACTCTATGGTTCAGTAATGTTAGGTCTTCATTAATAAAGAACCCAGTACCTTTAAGGTGTCTCAGATTTCTGAGAATATCCTCTTTCATATTTCTAGACATGAACCGAACAGTAATGTCCCTATTTGATCCTTTCCTATTGGGAAGTATGTCAAGCAATGAGCAATGTCAAGGTCAGCCATGGAGAGACCATCTGTTATCTTCTGTTGATTGAGTACATTAATTACCTTCTCAGCCGTTGTTTTAGTCACTTCATTTGGATCAGTATCTTTAATTCCATTTATCAAAATGTTATTCCTTCTGCTACACTGCTCCATCTCATTTTTTCTCTAGTCTATTGGCATAGTTTCTTTCAATCAATTTTTTTAACTAAGCATTTTCATTCTTCAGCAATTCAAACTCTGATTCTAATGCTTTCATATTACTATTTAACTGATTATTTTCAATTTCTTTGTCAAACAGCTTACTTTCTAGCACATCTATTCTCTTATAGACAGATTTCAATAGCTCTTCTTTCATTTCAATAAAAAGATCTTTAAAAGTGTTTTTAATCTCGGAGTCATTTTTCATCATCACTTCACTGAACTTATCATTCATACTTGAAATAGCATTATCCATTTTTAAAAGTTTAGTGTTCATAAGTTTTATTTCTTTTTAAACATCATTAACGTCGAACTGCGTTTTGTCCTGCTCAGTAGCTTGAAGAATATCAATCAAACTTTGTTGACTCTGACCTGTATTCACTTTCTTTTTACCAGGCTTACTGGATGTGACCGGGGGAGAATCTACACCTAGGCTTAAAGTCTCACCTCTCCCTCTTCTATTTAAAAAATACCTTAAGGAGCATTTTGTACCCCTTAATCAGGTCCATGACCGCTGTACCAGGTCTAGAGTGTCTGCACTTTCAACATCAGATTCCTGTGTAAGCTATTCTTTTAGTGACACAGGACGATTTTCTTTACCAAAGGTTGGAAGCTTTGGTAGAAAATCTTTTGCTTTTAATGGTATTTCACTATGGAACGGCCTTCCTCAAAATCTTAGAGATATTCAATCTTCCCACACCTTCAAGCATGCCATCAAAGCCCATTTAATGGCCAGTTAATTTTAGTTTATTTTTCAAAAGTATTTGAATCTTTTAATAGTCTTAATAGAGTCCCAGATTTTACTTATTCTTAAGTTTAAGCACAACACACATATGTTGTGTCCTTTAGTAATTTACCCATTTTTAGCTTGCACATTTAACGTTATATAATATTTTTATTAAATTTTTACAGTTTGACTGACAATTTCTGTGATGCACTATTTCATGATTATTGATGTGATACAAACTTGAACTGTGATTTTAATGTGATACAAACTTGGACTGTGATATATTGTGATCTCAACTAAATTATTGCAATTTATGTCTTATTAGTAAAAGAATTAATTTCAATTTCATACAAATTAACATGACTTTCTGTGTCATGCCTCCAATATCAGGGACCACAATGGAAATAAGAGGAATCCTTTCCTCTTTTTTGTGTTATCCCTGGTATTGGTGGGCACTACATGGCTCATATATTTATATCTTGTCGTATACTTATGTCATGTGATATTTCTAGTCTCTTTAATATTTTGATTATTGTTATATGTATTGTATCATTATGCATCATTATGTCATTGCCATGTCATGTACACTTTTACCGAATAAAATTATTATTATTATTATTATTATTTGGGGTTTCAGAACTTTTAATCTCCGCCACTTTCTTTACTTCACCTTTCATAATCGCGTTACTTTCTCTGTGCAGTATACTTTTTCAAAACAGCGAACTGATAGCGCTATGATACAACTTCAAAAATATATCAAAATATATCAAAGTAGATACTCCAATCTAAATTATAAAGTCATCAATTCACAGATTGTACTTTAATGTAGTACTTCCGTAACTTACATCCTCAAAAACCTATCTATATAAGCAAAGAAAATGATTTTCCACCGACCACGTTTAATTTACATGTGTTCATAACCGGTGCACATGAAAGCTAAATTTATAAGCACATTTTATTCTCTTCCTATATTACAGAAGTGAGAACGACAATATAACATGGCTGAGGGTCGAAATTTGACTTCAATAAAAGATGGCTCAGATGCTGATTTCGAGTACACGTGTTCACCTTGTGGGGAAGATGATGTCAGAGAAGAAGCTGTAAAGTATTGCCCTGTATGTGAGGAATATCTGTGTACATCATGCACACGACATCATGGTCGACAAAAAGCTACACGGTCACATACGTTAGTAAATTGTGATGCGTCAACAAATGGTACTGCGGTAACCATGGTTACAAAATGTCGTTACCATCCAGATCGTGACATTGAAATGTACTGTGGAGCACATGACATGGTCTATTGTATGAAATGTATTATTGATAATCACAGGTTTGTTGATATATTTTATTATCTTTTTGGGGCTCTACCACTATGCTATTAATAGAAATATATGAATCAAGGAAATCATACAGGGCATATTTTTTATACGTCGGACCAATGCCTTGATAATTAAACAAAAAGTGCTTTGAGCATTGAAATATAATAAATTAAAATGTAATAAAAGTTAGAAAAGATAACGATCGCCAGGACAATAACGGATGCAAATCGAACCTGAAATTTTTACTTTTATGCTTTGTTATATTGCTCTCGAGATATCTCAATTTTTCCAGAATTTCATGAATTCCGAGATGCCCATCTTTTCAAAGAAAGAACTTTACAGTCAACGTTAAAGAAATTCAAAACAAACATTAAATTACTATATGAAAATCAATTAAAAAGTAATGACATTTATGAATATGACATTTTGTTTAATTCAGATCCTGCAATGGAGTGTCAAATTTAGAAGACGTGTCTTCACATCAGATACAAGAAATTGAGCGACTCAAGACGGACATGAAAACTATTCAAGAGCGTTTAGATGACACTGACCAGAAATTGCAGACGAACATCAGTAGCCTTGAGAAGCAAAGAAACGAAATTATTTCTCAGATAGAGGGGATTGAGCAGGAATTCTTTAAACATATCCGTAAGCTGAAGCATAAAGCATTGGAAGCTCTGTATTCAGACTTTTCGTTGGTCAAAGATGAGATTGAGACAAATGTTTCTCAGATTAGCAAAGTAAAACAAGAAATTGAGCAAGCAAACAACCAGTTACAGACAGCCGACAGTATGAATATAAGGCAACAATTTGTACAGACAAAACTGGTACAACAGACTGTAAACAATGCTTTGAAAGTTTTTAAACAAAGCGAGGCTAAAGGTTGTCAGTTTTTGCGCTTTACGGAAAATACGAAATTAAAATCTTTAATCATTGCGTCAACATCTTTAGGGTCTGTTCAGAAGACAACAGAAAACAACAGTCAGGTAGCATTAAAGTTGTATAAAGTAATTTCACAGAAGATTAATATCAGAATGAAAAATGACCGTTATCAATGCTACATCAGTGATATATGTCAACTTGCAGACGGTACAATCATACTGGCTGATAGAAATAATATGAAGCTAAAGAGGCTTGATGTGAATTATGACATTAATGATTGTTTGGATCTAGAATCATATCCCACAGGTATCTGTTGTACTGGTAATACTGAGGTCGCTGTGAAACTGCACAACAACAAAGTTTGGTTTATATCAGTAGGAAGCTCATTATCTAAGGCGAGAGATATATCTGTTACATGTGGAGGTTACTGGGGAATGACATATTGTGATGGAGAATTGTGGGTATCTGATGGAAATGGTGTAAATGCATACAATATGACTGGCACATTGATAAAGTCGTCTGTCAGATATACTGTCAATGGTCAACACATATTTAAATCATCTCAACAGCAAATGGCTGTCAGCGGAGATACTGTTATTGTAACAGATTATAGTGATGGTGCTGTCTGTCTGAACAGAGATATGACGGTGAAGAGAGAACTGAGAGATAAAAGGCTTGTCTGGACACGTGGTGTATGTGTAGCCAACAACGGAACCGTGTTTATTTCTGGGTATAGCTCAAACAACATCATGATGTTTGATAGAGATAGTAAATGTCTGGGAGAATTGGTGGTTAAAGATGCTGGTCTGGTTAATCTAACATCATTGTTGTATGATGACAAGAAAAGCTGTTTAATTGTTGCATGTGATCCGGATAAGATCATAGTTTATTATACATGATATATTTGACATTAAAAGTAGGAGGAGCATATATCACTGTACTGTTACGATTCTCATATTTTTGTATATATTATGTGTGAATTAAATTTAATTGAATCCATGTATGGTGATGTTTGTTGTGATAAAATGAAAATACTTTTCTTAGAGGGTATTGCATGTCTTTAAGATTAATTTGCTGAATAGAAGAACATATGTTTATAAAATAGGACGGTTAGAGCTTATACACTAGCGTTGTAATATCTTATGAAGTTACGGACACTAGACACTACGTCTCTCTTCACGAATAAACATGGTAACCTTTTTATGATGTAATGTTGCAAGTTGTTAAGTATAATTATCGAATTGTCTCAATTTCCTGGATAGTAGTGTGGTGTAGTGGTTAGCATACCGGACCGGCAATCCAGAGACCCGTGGTTCGAGTCCCGGCTGCGGCGTGCCGATTTTTCGTGCTATGTATTATTTCGTGCTATGTATTATTTCTCGCTCATGTCTTTCTTTCTTTCAAATATATATGTATATATATATATATATATACACATATACATATAAACCTGTGCTGTCATGCTCCTTACAAAAATATTCTCTTTAAAAATAGGCGCCAAAACATCTCTCAAAGACATAATGAATTGTAAAACGGCTAACGTTATTTATCTTATTTCTTGCAAAGTGTGTAACAAACAATACGTCGGTGAAACCAAACTTCCATTAAATAAACGAATGAACTTACACCGCTCTGACTGGAAAACGCGAAAATTTAACAGATCCCCAGTTGCTGAACATTTTCACCTTGAGGGACACAGTTTTAAAGACATGTCCCTCTGTTGTATTGAACATAACACAAAGTGGTCAGATATAACACGGAAATCACGCGAGACATACTGGATCTGCCGACTGAATACGTTAGAGCCATCAGGAATCAATAAAGGAGACTAATTTACACACTTATTCTCGCCCATTCTTGACAAACTTTAAAACCTAACTTTAGTCATCAGGCGGTGTCGGGGAGGGCTATTTTTCCCTTGCCTGAGAGCTTCGTTTTTACTTTCACCTTATCGTAAATTTCCACTTCATATAACATCATACTGTTTGTAACTTGCATTTTCTTACATCATACTTATAGTAATAAAAACACAAAACGCCCTTATATGTGAAGTTTTATTATTTTTTTAGTTTATATACATTTTTTTTCTTTAAAACAAAGTTTTATAGATACATTTAACCGAGCTTATGCCATATTGACCGCAGGCTATATTCTCTTTTGTAAAGTACTACACAATGACCATTCAATAACGGTCTATTCATAATCGATGTAATTTTATCACCTTTCTAGCGACTGTGTTTCAGTTCAATTTTTGATACTATACAGTACACACGTATTGAGATTTTGTGCTCGATTGTGTGCACATTATACATGTAAAACACCCCTGATGAAGGCATAATACGCCGAAAGTACTTGGGTATTTATACTTTAGCACTGTATGAACGTTTATTTTCTCCAAATTTATTGTTTTTTTCCACGTTCTTGTATCCTTCTTTGGATCCAGTGTTTTTGAAAGGTATTTTGTAGATGCAAATATTTTTCACTAACCTATATACACATATACATATATATATACATACACATACATATACATACATATAAAATCAGCTATGTACTATCATACTTTTATACATACCTATATACATGTAAATACAAATTCATGTGATTATATACATAGTCTCTTTTTTAATTGTTATTTACCATATAATTTGTATTATGTGTCATACCTGTTTGTTTTAGTACTTTCATAATATATATTTATAACTGACTTATTCAAACATTAGATTATTATAAACATCATACAAACTTATACAAAAAGTACTTTCATAATATAATCATAATTGTCTTATCATACATTAATTTCATATACATGTATACAACATTTACTTATGCACACTCATCAAATAGTACTTTCATTATATATTCATGATAGACTTGTTCAAAACATTTAATTTATATGTACAACATATACATACACAAACTCATACCAGATGCAATAATGATAGATGTACACATATTTTACAGACATGTATATTCATGCACACAATTACACATATTTTTATCATAACCATAGGTCTTCATATACATTTATATTTCACATTCAGTATAAACAAGTCTATGGCCATCCTTGTACTTGCCTCATCAAAGTTAACTGGTTGTATTGTTCATAATTTTGCATAATCTATTTTAGACATATTGTCTAAGACTATCTTTGTAATGTCACAAGCCTATGGTCTGTGTACTCATGTTTTTATCTTATTTAGATATTTAACTAAACATTATAAGATCTTCCTTTTTGGTAATTTTTTGAACTTCATTATTTTTTGTTTGTACATATATATAGCCATTGAAGGTCCATGCACTTATTATACTTGAGTGGATGTCCTTCTTCAGAAGTCTTGCTTCATAAGCTATATCACTTCTGTATTTAGTTAAATCCTCATTGATAAAGATGTTTTCGTGCTTCTCTTTTAGCTTTTTTCTACCTTTGATAAATTCTGACTTTGCTCTGTAACTAGTGAACTTTACAATGATATCTCTAGCTTTCTGACTGTCTGATTTCCTTTTTCCTAGTCTTAGACAGTTGTCTATGTCTGATTTTGACCCAATTTTACTTGCAATATCTATCACAATGTTTGTTACGTTCTCACTCTGTTTCTCTGTATAATTACCTATTCTAACATTATTTTTCCTGCTGTATTGTTCAGCTTCTTCTTGTCTGGTGTTGAGGTCTAGGGTTTTAGATTTTAAAATTTCAATTTCTTTCTTTAGTATGTTAATTTCAGACTTCATTTCAGATGTTGCATTTGCTACTTGTATATTAACTAATGTTTGTATCTCATCTTTGAGGACCTCTTTTAAAACTGATGCAATTTTCTCAACATCCTGATCTGAGACATTGGTTGAGTGAGGGCTACTGTTAGTAGAACTACATATAGGGGATGACATTAGGAGTGGATTCTGGAGATGAGGTATCATTGGTGGTCCCATACTATAAATTTGTTGAGGAAACATCGCCATTTGTGATACAGGGTTATGACTCTCATTGTTAAAACTTGTGGAACTGAACTCACTAACTGTATTGTCTAAGATTTGATTATTTTCTATATTCTCCGTCATTTTAGTTGACTTTTGTTTTGTTTCGTTTTCAATATTAGCAACTTTGGTAAATGTTTTGTTTTGGTTTTCAACTGATTGACAGTTTTGAATTTGTTTGTATTTCTTATCTTGATTATTGTGCTCTTCGGGCGAGGAAACCTTTCTTTTTGTTGAGGATGATCTGCTTCTAATTTGTTTCAGATCGGGTTTAGAACTTACTGCTGCTGTTGCACGTCTAGGTCGTGGACCCATTACATATTTTGATATAATTCAAGCTATGATCTTCATATGTATATATTAAGAGATGGTTTGTTTACGCAAGTTCACGCATTTTAGATGTATCTTATTACGGATGAATTATAATATGTGTCTATAACAGACTCAGATAGTTTCTAAGGATAAATTTTGGCTTTTTACCAATCACAAATTGTACCAAATCCAATTAATACATTTCTAGCAGGCTTTTGTCATGTGATTTAACCTTCTTTAGCAATTTTTTCACATTTTTTTTCTGGAATTGAAATTTGGATGTTACCGGATGTTATGTTGAACTTTTTTTCGATACATTTTATCATGGTGCGCCCTTTTTAGTAGTAATATTTAATAAACTTTTTTCTAATTTCTAAGAAACATGGGCATATCAATATGAAATGGTATTCATCCTCTATATCAACATTGTTACAGCAAAGACAATATCTTTCTTTACGTGGCAATCTATTTTGACCATACCTTCCAGTTAGAATTCTCAGTGAATGAGCTGACATTCTCATTCTTGAAATAAAAAATCGATAGTGTTTTGGTAAAATATCTAAGTAATTTTCATATAATAGTGTTGTTTTACAACTTTTATAAAGATCCAATACTAAACTGTTTTCAATCGCTGTATTCCATTCTTGTCTATAATTATCCAACAGTGTTTGTTTAAACAATCTTGGAAAAAATTTAGTATCAACTTTATTAATATTAACAAATAATCGGAAAACCCATACATATCAAGCATATTCTTAATATCAGTAACCCAATCATTACAACCTTTATGACAATCGTATAAACTTTGTTAATAAACCGTCTGAAAGATAATATTATCTGTAACTAACAATCTGCACCAAAATTTTATAATTCTAACATATCTATTTATGAAAAGAGGAAATCTACCTAAATCTCCGTATACGCTTGCGTTACATGTATTTTGTCTAACATTTAAAATTCTTTTACAAAATTTCATGTGTATACGTTCTATGTCTTTGGACTTATTATAGACCCAAATCTCCGAAGAGTATGATAAAATTGATCCATCAAATGCATGTATTATGGAAATTGCCAATTAAAAAAGAATTCACACCTTCATGAACCTCTGCTTTCCGTATATTTACCCTTTCTCACACTATTACTATAACTAGATCTTTGCCATTTCGACTCTTCCTTTAATTAATTTATTTATTTAGTTATTTGGTTATTTATGTATTTAATTATTTATTCTTTTCATTTATTTTTGGATTTTACTATTATCTTTAAATGCATGCAAACACACAAAGCGCAACAAATAAGACTTAACATATTTCAACTTAAAAGGGGGACAAATATTAATAAAAAACGGAGGGAAATCCATGAAACAAACTTTTTTTACTATTTTAAGACAAAGAAAGCTAAACTGAAAGATATTTTTCAATTATATCAGGCATTATTTATATTACTGTCTGTATCGAAAGATTGCACGCTGATATTTACACTTAAAGATAGCCCTATGCGGTGGAAAATCATAGCTTTTTCATAAAATTTACACCATTAGACGCGGAAATCATTTAGGAATAAAAAATGATATATAATTCAAGAATATTAAGTGTAAATATAATACCGTCCGTTTGATTATCACGGCACTACCCCAAACCGTGTGATAATTACGACCCTGCGTAATAATCACACGCTTGGTAACACGCGTGTGATAATTACTCGACACCGGTATTACTTAATAACGCAGCGGATATGTTTTGGCGCAAATTTTTACCTCAAGTTTGATTTTCTTCTAATATTATGGTTGGAGGCATGCAGCTTTATAACAGTATAACAGTATATAACAGTATATAAATAACACATGGGTTTGTGGGTAACAGTAAAAATATCATCCCGAGGAAAATACTGTTACCCGAGGCGCAGCCGAGGGTAACAGTATTTTTACGAGGGATGATATTTTTACTGTTACTCACAAACCCATGTGTTATTTATTTTATTACCCCGAACAAAAATACTGAGATGATCTGAAATTGTCAACTAAATCTAACTGTAACAAAAATAAACCAAGAGTAACAATAAAAAAACTGTCCTTACCTTTTATGTTTTAAGTGTACTTTACTGTAGGCCTACTTGAGAAGTTTTCTTTTCCTTTTATTCTTTAAGCAAGTGATGATATCTACAAATCATAAACATACAATAAGCTAGGTTTTATTTAGGAAACAAAACACTAACCCATTTACACGGTTATGATCTGTGAAATCTGATCCTTCTGTTTCCAGAATATTCTTAGCATGGTTTTTGACAAAATAACGATGATATCCTATGTCCACCTAGTCCAATATATTAGACGTTACAGGCTTGTTATAGTTTTTGTTGGTCAAGCCTGACGTCTAATAGTTATTGCTCAAAAACGCATAGCATCATAAAAAATTCCAAAAATGTCTATTGTCCTGCCTTTCAAGCTTTATTCAAAACCTTTTCATATTTTCTTTCAATTTCATGCTCAATCATACACAAAAACTGTCAAACGATGTATTTATCAATTTAAAATAAAATATAAACATAAATCTATTTTTGTCTATCAGCCATACTGGTTAAGCAAGGTGATATACAGATTGATTCCAAATTTTTGAACGGAAAAATATATTCGAACACACTGACGGTGCATGGGCAATTATTTCGTTAAAAAAAATTCAATAGATTGTTCTGACTCAGTTAAACGCTTGCATTTGAATTAGCTAATCAGATTTCGCGCACTTTACGGCCGCCATTTGTTTATCGGCTGTAAAAGGAATTGAAATACATGAAAGGATTAAATCATGATTTTTCGGATGTGACAGTTTAATTATTTTGACAAAAGGTATTTATTTTTTAGTTTTGTTCATAAATAGGTCAAAAAATATGTAAATACACGCTGTCTTCATTGTTTTTCGTTCCGCCCGATTTTCTGGCGGAACATGCTATGGGTTTTTGAGCAATTTCGATATGACGTTGCTTTGACCAGAAGCAAAAATATCTCAAAGCGACGTCATATTTATAGGACTAATGTCCACCATATCTGTAACGTTTCACTGATTAAATTTGTTAAATAATCCTTTGTTGCATGCTTAAATCTTCTGCATGTTTCAGTTTGACACATAATTATTTACATTGCAATCACTTCCGTTGAAAACGGATGTTCACTTTTTGACTATTGAGCAAAAAGATATTTTATACGCGAAAAGCACACCAGGGTACAAACAACTAAATTTTACGAGTGTCATAGGGACTCCAGAGGAGAAATTGATGTCCTATCGGGGTTTAACGTCGAAAATAAGAATGAATCGAGAAAAAAATGGCGGCCATTTTATTTCATTTTATTTAGGAAATAGACCACGTGACCGCTTAAAAAATACTGTTACCTATGTAACAGTACAAAATTTTTAGTCACGTGGTACACTTGCATTAACAGTAAAAATAACTCCCAGAGGCCTATGGGAAATTAGCATTACGAAAAAAGTGAGGGGTAATAATATATACTGTTTATTCCAATCAAATTAAATAAACATTTTTTAAGTAAACTCTAGACTTAAAATTGTTTGATTAACAAACTTTATGCCCGTTTAGGAAAATGTAGTGGAAATGATTCCTTATACTTAACGAAACAGTAACCGAAAATTTGCTTATTGAACTTTAGAAGAAACTTTTATTTTGATACTACTTTTAATTTATGTGCATCTGTTTATAGTGAAGCAATGACCCTTTTGACTGTGTATTGGGAAATTCATATGCAAAATCATGATTGATTGAAAACGGGTAAATTTATTTTGCCGAAAACAACATAATAACATACACATAAAATAATTTTCCCATATCTGGGTGAACAAATACCTTAAAATTAATACAAAACATCGTTCTAAAATTAGTATTGAGGAGTAGGAAAACGGGAGGTGGTGGTAAAATAATAGCAGAGCAGATGTAGCGTGCTTTTCCCTTCTAAATTTTTCCAGAAAGGCTGATGCCGTAAATTGATTGGTTGTTAGAGAGCACGTGACGTTACGGGTGCTCTGGGATTGGCCAATACCAAATACATAAATTAACCTACATTAAGAGCCGGTTTGATTTGCTAGATTAACCTACATTAAGAGTCTGTTTGATTTACTGAATGTTCAACAATGACATAAAATTTTTTATCTATCTATAAAATACATTTATGTGCATCTGTTTATAGTGAAGCAATGACCCTGTGGACTGTGTATGGGGAAATTCATAAGCAAAATCATGATTGATTGAAAACGGGCAAATTTATTTTGCCGAAAACAACATAATTACATACATATAAAATAATTTTCCCATATCTGGGTGAACAAATACCGCCAATGAAGACCAGGGAAACATAGTTGGACTGGGATGCCGCCCAGATACACAGGGAAAGATGCAAAAACTTTTATAAGTCACCATCCCACATTAAATAAGAGTGAACATATGAAAATTGACTTGTGAAATAAATTTAAGTATCAGAAGAACCTCTTTAATATGACCCGAGGTATTGCTAATGAACAAAATCAAAATTCTAACAGGAGATATTCTTTGTTGCCCCAGACCGTCGAGTAAGTATTCAGCAATGGATGAATCTTTTAAAACATAAACTGGAGATAAGTCTAATGAACATAATAAAATTCAAACACAAGACACTAAGCTCGCTGCCTCAGGCAGTCGAGTGAAATTAAGTTTATATGAACATATTAAATTTCAAAAATGTGACAAATGGCTCACTGCCTCAGACAGTCGAGTGAAATAAGGTACACACATAATAAAATAACCAAACATGAGACAATTTTCAATATGAACATAATAAAATTTCAAATATGTGACAAATAGCTCGCTGTTTCAGACGAGTTAAATAAGGCATTATATCATGAACATAATAAAATTACCGAACATGACACAATTTGCTCGCTGCCTCAGACAGTCGAGTGAAACTAAGCTTTATATCCGCATAAGAAAAATTCAGACATGTGACAATTTGCTCGCTGCCTCTGTCAGTCGAGTTAAATAAAGTCGTAAACTTGACATCCTAATATATATACGAGAGAAGTGTTTAGCTATCTATTTGCCTTATTATAAAATATAATCATGCGACAATTTTATTCAAGCATGTGCTCCAAGTCTTCACTGCCTCAGACAGTTGAGGGAATTGCAGCTTATCATACAGATCATACATGGACACTCCTTAATGAAATAATGTATAGTAATATGTATAAATATATATAATGCTCTAGAAATGACACATGAAATTGTTTATAACACTTATCGAGTATGTAGATGCCTATACCCTCATTGAGTATGAAAATATCACCGCCTGAAACCCGGTTGTACTTGGGTAAAAATCTAAAATGTATATTGTACAATAAACTTTGCTGCCTCAGACAGTCAAACAATATTTTCAAGTGTACAATAAGGATAGAGTGGACTATGCATAGGCCCTAGCCAGACTTTTAATTTGACATATTAGTATTTAACTTGTCTGTACCCAAAGTGAAATCCTTGAATTTGTTACAAAGGACATTATTTGATTGGTCCTTTAGAAAGGCTGGGCCGCAGATATTTGGTGTATGCTTGTGAAGACCAACGGCCTAACTGTTGGATTTGTGTATTAGAGAAATTCAGGTCATGTGCTAAAGTTGCCCCTCCGATTCGAAAAGAGTGAGATGTATATTTGGTAGGATCTAGTCCGCTTTCTACTAGACAGCGTTTTAGCATACGCCTAAAGAAAGATGCTGTAACCGGGTGACCACTACTAAAGCGGAATAACGGGCCATTACATGATGAGATCTGACTGACATATTTAGCTAATGTGCGTACTGGACAAAGTTGTCTGTGTTTTGACCTACTCAGCACAATTTTTGCTGTCTGGCCTTTTGAATGCTTGAAATGAGTGAGATGGATGGAGGCACTATTTAGCCGAGACTTATCATATGAAAATGATACATTCTCAAGTTTAACAATATTGGCCTTTCCCGTTTTGGTGACTGAAATTTCTCCAAGACGAAGCAAGGCATAGAAAGCCACCAGGTACATCGTTTTCAGTAGGAGCTTGGTAAATGGATTTGCAATAATTTTGCTCAAAGATTGGATTAATGACCTAAGCAAAGGAATAGTGAAACCGTGACGTTTGTCTGAGACCTTAGTTTTCCTAATACTGTATAACAGTTTTTTAATAATGAATGACTTAGAAGGATTTTTTAACCTGTGAAGACGATGAATATAGGACAAAGCTGATATCCAAGTTGATATAGTCGCCGGTTTAAGGCCCCTATCGTGGCATACTGCAATGAACTGTGCCATTTTATAAGTTGGAATAGGAAGAAGGGAACCTTTGAACTTAGTGTAGTAAGTATTATGAAAACGGGTATACTGTTTGAAAGCATTTCGGTAACTGTTTCTTGTGGACGGTGCCAGGGATTTTAATAGTATGTGTAAAACCGAAGAGTTCAGTGTAGAAGCAGCAACTGTTCTGGTATTTTGGTAGGTTGGTCGTCCATTTGTGGTGCCAATAGGCGGAACTGTTTGACCTGTAAACGTGAAAGGAGATCTGGTAAAACATTATCCTTTCCTGGTATATGTTTAGCCTGTATCAAAATATTATGTCGCATGCATGTTAAAACTAAGCGCCGAACTAACTTCATAACAACAGAATCTTTGCAAGATTGTTTGTTGATAATATGAACTACAGCGTAATTATCTGAGTGTAAGATTATACACTTGTTTTTTAAAATTGTACCCCAGATTTCCAATGCTAAAACTATAGGAAAAAGTTCTTTAAATGTGATGTGGAATGATGTCATATGGTTTGGCCATTCCCCATAAAACCAACTATTGTTAAAAATAGCTCCATATCCAAGTGACCCAGCAGCATCAGTGTGTAAATGTAATGAGGGACTTGATAACCACCGTTGTTTAAGAAGGACATTTTTGCCATTAAAATGTTGGGTAAACAAAAACCAAGCTTTGAGATCCCGCCGACTATCGGCTGACATAGTTATCCTATGTGTAGGTTTTGAAACTTTTACTGTTAGATTGATTAAACGCCGTAAGAAACAACGGCCTGGTATGACTACTGAACAGCAAAAATTCAGAAGACCAATTAAAGATTGTAAATCCTTAAGTGTTATTTTTCTACGACCTGTATGATATAATAATAGAGACCTTAACTTAGATAGCTTATCTTGGGGAAGACGGGCCTCCATAGTTATGGAGTCAAGTTCTAAGCCCATGAATACGATGACTTGACGGGCTGACTCGGTTTTCTCTTGTTTTATTGGGACACCCATGACTTTACAGAGGTTAAGAAATTGATCCAGATGACCTTGACAAGCCTTAAAATCATGACCAAAGAAAAGAAAATCGTCCAATATGTGGACAATGTGAGGAATTTTTAACTTGTTGGTAGCAATCCATTGAAGAGAAGTGCTAAAAGCTTCGAAAATGGAACATGAACTAGATGACCCCATCGGGAGGCATGTATCATAGTAATATTTACCTTGAAAGCTAAACCCCTAAAAGCTCATGATCCGAGGGATGTAAAGGTATTAACCTGAAAGCAAAGGAACAAGCAGGGCAACATTGTAACAGTGTTGCTAACGCATCATCAAAAGAGGCATATTTAACAGTTGCTGGGTTTGGGTCTATGTGGTCATTTATTGATGAACCTTTTGGATTGCTTAAATGGTGAATCAGACGAAAGTGACTGTGGGAGTGTTTTGAGATTTCGTGGCCTGACTAAAGGAGGGACTGGAGGTAATGGCCTGGTCTTTATTAGTAAATGAGCATTGGCCGGCGAAGTGACTATTTCCCCATATTTCATTAATTGAGGCATTTCATGGGGAAAAATGCAGCATAAATGGCTGAAAACCTTAAAAAGCCTGTTGTCCATGTTTCAATGGACTGAATTTTCCTCGAAGATGAATAAGGTACCAAACTTAAATGGTTTTTAGCATTTAATGTGAAAGAATAATTTTCAGCTTGGGGCAAGGCCATGTTTGACAAAAGGCGAGAAAAGTCAACAAACTTGTTAGTTTGGATTTTTTTTAATGAACGACTTTGGTATGGAATGAGAAATTGGAGTGGACACTGGTTCAACAAATTGTGTAATCTCTAGAGCATTACCTGTAATGTAATTGGAATGGGACGATATTATATCCCTGAAATTAATAATGCCTTCATCATTGTCACTTTCTTCCTCGTCTAAGGATGTCGAATTTTCTGAGGTTGAGGTTTCTTCATCCGATACCTGCAGGAATTGAATGTCATTTTCCTCATGATTTAAACTAGAATATGGCGACTGATGATGAACTGTCCTCCTTTTCCTCTTCTGGTGTAATCTGTTTACAGCCTGTTTGTTTGCATGTGTTATGTTGCCTCCCCCTGCTAGGTGGGCAGCTTGCTGTGATGAGTTTTGACTAGGAGATTTTTTACCCCTGTGTGAATTCTGATTGTTTTTGCTCTTTATTCGACGAGTTTGCCCATTGTCTTCCAAATGAGCCGTCGTCCGACTCTAAACATCATCTTTATTAGTGCAGCATGGCATACTACAATAGCTCACTGTGGCCGAACGTTTATTGCGTTTCATCTGAAAGAACTAGAACTGCCACTATCATGGAGTGAATACCCCCGCATACCACTTTGTCAGAATCAACGGTGGCCATTAAGAGCTCAAGGACAACCTCCCTGCCAAATCTGAGGTTACTAAGCCAGTGCATTGCTAAGTTATGTATTCTACATGCTTCAAATGTGAAAATGTCAAAATCAATACATTGCGGACAGGACATTCTTTAGCAATTGAGAAGAAAATCTTTTTTTGTCAAGGTCCCTGTGACCTTGACCTTTGACCCAGTGACCTCAAAATCAATAGAGGTCACCTTATAGTCATGATCAACATCCATGCCAAATATGAAGACTGTGGGTCAAAGGAATCTAAAGTTATTGGGCAGACAAACCTTTTGAAGTCAAAGTCCCTGTGATCTTGACCTTTGACCTGGTGACATCAAAATCAATAGGGGTCATCTACTAATCATGACTAACCCCTATTCCGAATATGAAGACTGTGGGTCAAAGGAATCTTAAGTTATTGGGCGGACAAGCTTTTTGAAGTCAAGGCCCCTGTGACCTTGACCTTTGACCTGGTGACCTCAAAATCAATAGGGGTCATCTACTAATCATGACTAATCTCCATGCCAAATATGAAGACTGTGGGTCAAAGGAATGTTAAGTTATAGGGCGGACAGGCTTTTTGAAGTCAATGCCCCTATGACCTTGACCTTTGACCTGGTGACTTCAAAGTCAATAGGGGGCTTTACTAATCATGACTAACCTCCATGCCTAATATGAAGACTGTGGGTCAAAGGAATCTTAAGTTATTGGGCGGACAAGGTTTTTGAAGTCAATGCCCCTGTGACCTTGACCTTTGACCTGGTGACATCAAAATCAATAGGGGTCATCTACTAATCATGACTAACCCCCATTCCAAATATGAAGACTGTGGGTCAAAGGAATCTTAAGTTATTGGGCGGACAAGCTTTTTGAAGTCAAGGCCCCTGTGACCTTGACCTTTGATCTGGTGACCTCAAAATCAATAGGGGTCATCTACTAATTATGACTAACCTCCATGCCAAATATGATGATTGTAGGTCAAAGGAATCTTAAGTTATTGGGCGCACAAGCTTTTTTGAAGTCAAGGCCCCTGTAACCTTGACCTTTGACCTAGTGACCTCAAAATCAATAGGGGTCATCTACTAATCATGACTAACATCCATGCCAAATATGAAGACTGTAGGTCAAAGGAATCTTAAGTTATTGGGCGGACAAGAAAAAACCGACGGACGGCCGGACGGCCGGACAAGCTAATTCCAGTATACCCCCTTACAACTTTGTTGTGTGGGGGTATAAAAAAGCCAGAGTAAACCAACATTATTTTTCTGGTTATATCCAGTACAAATATTATTTTTCATCAGAAAAACAAAATAATAAATAAAATCAAATAATCTGGAACATCAGACATAGTCTGGAAACAGTAAGATACAATACTGTGTCATCAGAAAAAAATCTGGAAACAATAGAAAAACATGATTGCATCAGAAAATAGTCTGGAACATCAGAACATAGTTTGGAACATCAGAACGTAGTCTGGAACATCAGAACATAGTCTGTAAATTGATATATAAGCATGGTTACATCAGAACATAGTCTGGAACTACACAGTCTAGACTGGAATATCGAACATGTTATTTCCGGAAATTAATTGTCTGACCGTCCTTGTCAAGACGTGGCAATTGTTTACTAATTTACTGATTAAGACCATACAGACTGGTTAAAAAGTGCTTCAGATGAAAACAAATCAGTAAGTTGTACTCAGATTTGGAATATAATAAATATAACGGATAAAGTATATTTGGCTAAATGCCAAAATAATAAATTGAGCTTGAAAAGCAAATGCTGAAACAGCAACCAAAAACTGACCTTTAGGTAAAAGGCCCATTTTTGTATGTAACACATTGTAATATATATCTATATACATTAACAAGCTTAACCTTGAATTGAATACTAAATATTGATGCGGTTAAATTTGTAAAGTGTTCAAAACTTGTACATATTAGAACATTGTTCTCGGATATGAACATATCCAGACATACATATATAAGTTTATACAATAATACTGTATGTAAATGGCAAATGACTATCCAAAGCTGTATCTTGCTCATGTTTAATTGTTATGTAACAATATGAATTATATTAAACAGTTATATACAAATCTGTATTAATTGGTTATAAAAGCATCGATCACACAGGTATCGCCTTATTAAAAGTGACTGTTTGTATAGGTTAGAGTGCATATTGGGTGTTCTTCGTAAATAAGAAAGCTAAAAAGGAGCTAATTGGCTTAGTGCTCCGCCCATTTTTTTCCGCCCAACACACTGCGTGACGTCACACGATAGCCTAAATTTGTATAACCATATTTGGAAGAGGTAGCGGTACACATTTTCGGGTCACGTGTTTTGCAAAAGCTAATTCCCGCATTCTGTCTAGGTAAATCAGACAATATCACGGTGCATATCCATATCGGTACCCTCTTTGCGAAATATTCTCAAACGGTACCCTCTTTGAACATGCACAGGTCATTCCCTGCAAAAAAACAAACCAGCGATGGATAACAATGCAGTAAAGTTTCATTGTAATAAGGAAAGGAGGTATGACACGTAGAGAAAGATGTATACCACGGAGCACTAGAATGTTTTATTTATGTGCTGAATTGTCATGTGCCCGATTTTCATGTACTGCAACTTCACAATAAGCTACAAAAAGTCGACATGTTTTGCCTCGCCCGTCACCTCGACATATTTTTCGGGTGGCTTGATTATACGAGTGGCTCGTATATGCATTATACATTTATTATGTTCATATACATGTCATTTTCGGACAAATGGCAGTATATTGTCAAAAATAAATGTAACATTCATAAAAACACCCTACTTTCGGTTTTGCAGCGACACGGGCTGTAATATTTACATAAAAAGTAAGAACTATTACATACATATACTTTGTTTGAATAAAGTGAACTTTTTATTTGGAAATTATAGAACGATACTGGTTCCGTAAGTAATAAAACATTTCTTTACTATTCTTTTGCCTGTTTTCATTTCAACGAATCTCTCTTTTTTTAATTATATGCTGTAGTGACGATATACATGTGCGTGTACGGAAAAAACATGATGCATAAATATTGATTAGTAGGAGTAAACTTCAAGATCTCTGCACATGCGTATATTTCACTTTAGCGCTCTTCGAAACTTAGCTCCGCCCACTTGCGTTTTATAATATAAAACGTCCAGTTTATATAAAATCTGTTCTATTAAGATTTGAAACCTGAAAATTTGAAAAAGCCTCGTCGGTGATTGGCTTAAAAAAAGTGGCGAGCACTAGAATATAAACAAATTTGTAAAATCTTGTTAGCTTTTAACTTGTCATTCAGCTTGTGAAATAGATGGAACAAATAGTTCACCCAAGTGTATATCTTGGATGATCACTACAAGCATAAACATCTAGAACGGAAAAATGAAATGGAATACATATCTTTCATATATCTAGACCATTATTTAAAGTGGCAACCACTGCAGCATGGATGTTAGAGTACAACTTATTTTGACCCATGTCAGACAAATGTACCCCATCTGATACAAAGACCTGTGACTGAGATTCTGGAGACCAAACTCCCTTTAAAAGCCAGAAAGTGGCACGGCCATGTGGCAATGTTTGAATGTTCGTTGACAAGATGTAATTTGTCTCATCTACACGATTATTAAACCATGTTGTATCAACGTGATGATGTGTTGAATGCGAAGGCCGTCTGTGTAATATTTGGCAGCAGATCACCCTTTTTACGTTTCCCAAGAAAAGTAAACTGTCAAGTAAGTCTAGTATTGTTGCAAAAACACTGACATGATCAACATCAGGTTGACACAAATCATTTGTCCCAATCAAGAGTACAACAATATCTGGAGCGAAATCCGTAATATCCGTAAAATTCCTCCGGAGTGTTTACACCTTAGCTCCTGAATAACCTGAATATTGTACCAACGGGAGCGAAGTTAAGTTTAAATTAAAATGAAGATGTGGCTCATTCCGTAGAAAAGATTTCAAACGGGAAACGAAGGAATGTCCAAAGGGGCCCCCGTGGCCGAGTGGTTAAGGTCGTTGACTTGAGATCACAGGTCCCTCACCGTTGTAGGTTCGATCCCGAATTCGGTCCTCATTCGGGTCGAAATCTCTCAAATGAGGAAGCCATCCAGCTGGCTTACGGAGGGTCGGTGGTTCTACCCGGTTGCCCGCTCGTGCCTGAAATAATGCCCGAAGGGGCACCTAGGGTCTTCCTCCACCAATAAAGCTGGAAAAAAATCGACGAAAAATCTCGGCGGGACGCTCTAGGATCGCCCGACTTGAGTGTACGGTCGCCCATATGGACTTTTCGGCGGCGACCTTAAAAAACGCATTAAAAAAACTGTCGGTTTGAATTACTAGATTAACCTACATTAAGAGTCGGATTGATTTACTGAATGTTCAACAATTACATAAAATATTTTATCTATCTATAAAGTACATATATAAATATACTTTTTCTACAAAGGGAACTGAATTTAAAATACAAATGTAAACGATATATTTCATTTAATTTACATTAAGTAATTTTACATATTTTTGTAGAATAAGTATCCCTAATGCGCCAAGAAAAAAGTCCATTTCTCCGGCATATAATCCAAGATGAAGTGTAAAACAAACTTTTATTGCAATATAAATAATAAATTCTATTTTGTTAAATAATTTTAATTTGTAACTATTCATTGTGTCTTTGATGCCATATAATATCCCCTAATATTTTCGAATTAAACAAATCTGTCACAGCAGCAAAAATACCTCTCGCGCGCATGCTTCGGTAGTAAATTTACAGAGTGCAAATAACGTACGCGCCGCCGTTCGAAGCCATTCATTAAGTAAATAAAGGGAGGTAATTTGAAATAGTGTATTATGTTGCATTTTTCAAGATCGCAGGACATGTGATTAAATTAGAAAGAAAGCAGATTTAAGTAAAGAATAACGAATAGGAAAATCTTCAAGATTTGTAATAGCTTGATCTTTGCGACAGTTTGAATCTATACGACGATGAAGATTTTGTATTAAATTGTTTGGGTGTACAGTTGGATTTATCTTAAAGATCCTGTAACACACTTTTTAATGGCTTTAAATCATAAATGTGGTGCTTTTATTTAAGAAATAATATATCCCAAACTGTGATTTTATCGCTCAATAACATTACTGTTTGGAGTTCGGATGCGAGGAATTATCAAACTCCTCACAGTGATTATCTCCCTTGGCAGAAATGTAATCACTGCCTTCAAAGACGTCACATGATGATGAAAAGTCACATGACATAACGTCGAAATTCAAATGTAAATATCGAATCTAACGTCATTTTTCTCTTTCTGTTTTATTTTAACTTTAAGTGCCTACGATCGATATAGTTTATCAAAAATTATCAAAAGTATACAAAAAAAAACAACAACAACAACAACAAAAAAAAACAACAAAAAAAAACAAAAAAAAAAACAACAACGAAAAATAGATTCAAAAGCTAAAAATATAAAATATCAAAATATTGTCTCGGTAGAAAATATTCTCATATTTTTTTTTAATTATTTCTAAATTTCTAATTATTCATATTATTTATTTATTTATCCATAAACTTTGTTATAAATGAAAAAAAACTTAACTGATAGATAAAAGCAGTAAATAAAACAATTTTGGAAAAAATATAGAATCTATTACATCAGAAATTCTGATATATTGGGACCTTGGTGGCAGAGATCTACGCCGAAGAATTAAGGGGAGATCACTATGTGGAGGAATTATATCACGAGGGCGTAGCCCGATAGATATGATGCGCGAGGGTTTGGGGCCTTGGGCCAAGAACTAGTTATCAGCCCACTGAACATGAACAGAACAGAAAGTTTATTTCGTAACGTATACAATACAGTATCTTGTTACATTACATATATCAAATATTATAAATAGATTAACACATGATATAATTCAAAGATTTTCAGTATATTGGAGAATGAACATATATTGCTGCAAAAAAATTGATTTTGTATAAAATAAATGTATATCAGAATAATCTCATTTTTATTATCAGAATAATCTCATTTTAATATAAAAATTACTAGTGAAATCTTTTATTCACATTTTTAGATTTAGTCATTGTATCAGCATTAAAACACTACTTTTATTCCACATATTTTCTCATAAAACTATGTTAAATTACATTTTTATAATAACATTCGACAGCAACTAAAAATACGTCCATTCACACCAAAGGTCACGTGTATTTTTCTAACATTAGTAGTGCAAAAACGGAAACAATGACGTCACATTTTACGTCATCAAATCAGCTAGCTGTAGATTGAAGCTTGCACATATTCCTTTGTTTTTAATTCACACTCATTGGGAATTTCTATTGTTATGTAGCAAAATATTACATGTATATAATTTATATCTGACCAGTTGGTATTTCCAATATTATCATTGTTCTATTTTTAGAACATTAACTACATGTATGTACTAGAACTTTCTTAACTGTTGTAGAAAACTCATGCATTATATTTAGATAGAAACTTCTGGAATGTTCTTTATTGTTGAAGTTGCTAGATTATGATTACTTTGGAACATAATAGACCTTTCTGGAATTTTCTTAGTTAATATATATAAAGTGACATTTTTCGTTACCTTTACCTTTTAAAGTCATCAGTTATCTTTTAAGTCATCAGTTACCTATTAAGTCATCAATATATTTGGAGTATTATTCAACTTGGATATTAAGTGATTTATTGGAGCCTGGATTATTTTGAAATAGTTTAAATTATTCTTGTGGATTTTATTGTGGGAATTTATTCTAAAGTGTTCTTGGATTTTACTTGGATTTAAATGTGTTATTCAAAAAAGGATCATTCCAAGATCAGACTAGACATTTGTAATTTACATTTTTATTTGGACTTCAGGTATTTGTAAAGATAATTTGTTATTTAATTTTTCTTTAATATTTTTTCTGTAATAAATTTGTTATTGTTACAAGTTTGTTGCTGGCTTTTCTTTCTCGTTACGCGCCTGGCTCGTAACAGAAATTGGGGGCTCGTCCGGAATTGAATATTTCTTTTTGGCTACATTATTGGAAATTATTACCGTTTATTTTACATTTTATTATTACCGTATTTACTCATCTGAGTTGATATCATAGTTGTTCTATTAAGTGTGTCTTTTAATTCTAAAATTTTTCTAACACACCACTTTTAAGTTTAAACCAGCAGCAAACAGTCATGTCTTTTGATTTAGAAAAGTTTGTAGCTGAACCTTCCCAGGAGGTATTAGATTTGGCTAAGAAAACTGATTTGCTTGATCTTGCAAAAAAGTATAATTTATCAGAAATTAAATCTTCAATGCGTAAACAAGAAATTAAAAATCTTCTGATTCATTATTTTGTGGATGAAGATATTTTTGGACAAGATGCACTTTCTCACATTGTTGAAAAACACTCTGAAATTTCTGAAATAAAAATAAGACAGCTTGAACTTCAATTTAAATTTGAACTAGAGAAGTTAGATAAAGAAAGGGAAGAAAGACAGTTAGAAAAAGAAAGGGAAGAAAGGCAGTTAGAAAAAGAAAGGGAAGAAAGGCAGTTAGAAAAAGAAAGGGAAGAAAGGCAGTTAGAAAAAGAAAGGGAAAGGGAATTTCAGTTAAGAATGAGAGAATTAGAAATCAAAGAGAGAGCAAATCAGTTTGAATATAGAATAAATTCAAAATTTGATGTCACTAAAATATTAGGCTTGTTCCACCTTTCCAAAAAAAAAAGAAGTTGATAAGTATTTTCTTCATTTTGAAAAGGTTGCTGAAAATTTAAAATGGCCAATAGAGCACTGGACATTACTTTTACAGAGCGTCTTAATTGGTAAAGCTCGTGAAATCTATACACAACTTACTGTCGAACAAAGCTCTAATTATGATAATGTAAAAGAATTTATTCTTAAAGGTTATGAGTTAGTACCAGAGGCCTACAGGCAAAAATTCAGAAATTCTAAGAAAGAAATTGGTCAAACCCATGTCGAATTTGCAAGAGAAAAAGAACATCTTTTTGATCGGTGGTGTCTATCTAAGAAAATTAATAAAAATCATGAAAAGCTCAGACAGCCCATGTTGGTTGAAGAGTTTAAACGTTGTATTCATTCTGATGTTAAATCTTTCTTAGATGAAAAACAAGTAGAAACTTTAGAAGAAGCTGCCCGTCTAGCTGATGATTATTCTTTAACCCACAAAGTCTCATTTGTAAATAAAGGGAAGTCCACACCCTCACATTTTAATTCCAAGTTCAGTTCTTGTAATCTATCTGGCTCATCTAGTCAGTCAAATACTCCCAAACCAAAGTCATCTGATGAACATAAAGGTCATAGTCCCTTATCTCGTCCTACATGCAATTATTGCAAGAAAACTGGACATCTTATTTCTGATTGCTTTACCTTAAAAAGGAGGCAACAGCAACGTGATGAGGCCAAACCTACAGGTCTTACCACTTCAAGGTCTGAACCTCAGTCTTGTATTGATAACAATGCAATTTTGAAGGTCAAAGAACCCAAGTCTGATTCTATAATGGAGATTTATGAACCATTCCTTTCGGAAGGTTCTGTGTCACTTATCGGTGATACTTGCCCACCTACTCCTATTAAAATTTTAAGAGACACAGGAGCTTCTCAATCTCTTATTTTAGCAGATACACTGCCTTTTTCTGAGAAGACTTCTTCTGGATCTAGTGTCCTTATTCAAGGTGTAGAGTGTGGTTTTTCTAATGTCCCTCTCCATAATATTTATTTGTCCTCAGATTTGGTAACTGGGCCGGTGGCTGTAGGTACAAGATCTTTCTTACCCTTTAAAGGTGTTCATTTATTGCTAGGTAATAGGTCAAAAAATAGGTCTCAGGAGCTAAAAATAGAAAAAAGCTTGTTTACACTTTACTGGCTGCAGTTTTGATCCAACTATTCAGGAAAGTTGTCAGGAAGGTTGTTTTGATGATTTCTAGGTCAAGTTCGAAGATGAGTCATCTCCGGTCAAAAACTAGGTCACAGAAGCTAAAATTAGAAAATCTTTATAACACTGTAGTGGCTCAAATTTTGATCCTAATATTCGAAAGGTTGTTTTGATGATTTCCAGGTCATGTTTGACTATGGATCGTCTCCAGTCAAAAATTAGGTCGCATTACCCAAATATGGAAAACTTTTTAACACACTAGAGGTCACATTTTTGACTCAATTGTCATCAAACTTGGCCAGGACACTTGTCTAAGACATTGCTTGGATGCGGTTGATGGGTCAGAGGAGCGATCCAGGGCCATCATGGCCATCTTGTTTTAAGTGTAAGCTGGTATCTCCATAACTACGTAAGGGAATGGATTGAAACTTGTTCTCTGTGATTATCTAACATGATTGGCACAAGTCCAATAACTCTGATTTGCTTTTTGCATAATTAAGCCCCTTTTGAGACTTTTAGAAATTCTTGGTTAATTTTTTGCTTGTTAGCTGGTATCTCCATAACTACTGAAGGGACTGGATTGAAACTTCACACACGTGTTCTCTGTTATTATCTTACATGATTGGCACAAGTCCCATAACTCTGATTGCTTTTTTGCAAAATTATGCTCCTTTTTCGACTTAGAAATTCTTGGTAAAGTTTTGCTTGTAAGCTGGTATCTCGTGTTCCATGTGATTATTTCACACGATTGGCACAAGTCCCATAACTCTGATTTGCTTTAATGCATAATTATGCCACTGTTTCGACTTTATGTATTCATATAGGTAAGCATTATTATACTCAATGAAGCACCCTTAGGACAACTTTTTGGAATAGTCGAGTGTCGCTGTCCTCCGGCAGCTCTCGTTATGATATTGTTGTGTCGCCTCTACGAAGTAGTGGCGACATACAGGGTTCACTTCTCCGTCGTCTGTCTGTCCGTTTGTCTGTCCGTCTGTCCGTCCGTCTAAAAACTTGTCCGGACTACTCCTCATATACTACTGGTGCAATTTCATCCAAACTTTACAGGAATGATCAGTACCAAGTCTAGTTGTGCATATTGTCAGCATTTTCCGGTTCAATGATTTTTGTCAGAGTTATGACCTTTAATAATTTTTACTTTTAAAGTTTGTCCGGACTACTTCTCTTATACCACGAATGCAATTTCAATGAAACTTTACAGGATTGATCTGTAAAAAATATTGTTAAGATTCATTTTTACAATTTTGAAAGCCATTATTGCTCTTGTCTGTTTTAGTTTTGCTTGCAATTGTTATATTTATGCACTTACTAATCAGTACAATGTACATGATCTGGTCAAGTTACATAACTATGGCTTCCATATTTACCAAGTTATTGCCCTTTTCAGCACTTAGAAAATGAATAATGGTTAACCTATAACGGCAAGTTGGAAATATCTTAAGTTCTATCTATACTTATGGCTTCATAATTTCCACACTTACTTATCAATACAATGTACATGATATTGCCAAGTTTTATTACTGTGTCATCAATATTTCCCAGTTATTTCCCTTTTTTCACTTTGAAAATAGGGCCTTGTCTGGTTAACCTATTCCGGCAAGTTGGATTTATCGTAAATTTTTCTTAATTGCTTAATTTATTTAATGATATCTTGCATATTTGGCAGGTAGATACCTTTAATGGTCCTCTAAATTTTTGTGGAGTAAGTGGTCTCTACGGTCAAGGTCACTGGTTTAGAAAATAAATTTAAACATTTTTGCTCATACAGCCTTTATTTTTTGGTTGATGTCTTTCATGTTTAATACAAACATGCCAAGGGAGGTCCCCTTTCTTTGGGTATAGTAAGGGGTCATTTGGGTCAAGGTCAATGTCACCAATGTCAAGGTCACCGATGTTAAAACTATATTTTTACATTTTTAAGGGTGTATTAACCATATTCTATAGACAGATGTCATTTAAAATTGATAGGAACATAAAATTTGATGGAGTTAGTGGTCAGTTGGGTCAAGGTCGCCAGTGCTAAATTTTTACACTATTGCTCATGCAGCCTTTATTCATTGACAGATAAATTTCATATTTGATAGGAAGATAACTTGCATGGTATTCATCCTTTTGATTGGGGTAGGGATCAGTGGGTCAAGGTCACTTGTGCTTAAAATAGATTTTTACACTTTTGCCCATACAGCCTTTATTTATTGACAGGTGTATTTCATATTTGATAGGAAGATAACTTGCATGGTATTCTACCTTTTGATTGAGTTAGGGATCAGTGTGTCAAGGTCACTTGTGCTTAAAATAGATTTTTACACTTTTGCCCATACAGCCTTTATTTATTGACAGGTGTATTTCATATTTGATAGGAAGATAACTTGCATGGTATTCTTCCTTTTGATTGAGTTAGGGATCAGTGTGTCAAGGTCACTTGTGCTTAAAATAGATTTTACGCTTTTGCCCATACAGCCTTTATTTATCGACAGATATATTTCATATTTGGTAGGAAGATAACTTGCATGTTATTCTTACTTTGGATGGAGTAAGGGGTCAGTTGGGTCAAGGTCACAAGTGCTAAAAATAGAATTTTACACTTTTGCCCATACAGCCTTTATTTATTGATTGATTTATTTCATATTTGGTTGGAAGATAACTTGGTATTCTTCCTTTGGATGGAGTAAGGTGTCAGTTTGATCAAGGTCATCAATGCTCAAAATAGATTTTAACTTTTTTTCCCATACAGCCTTTATTTATTGACAGGTGTATTTCATATTTTGTAGGAAGATAACTTGCATGATATTTTAAAGGTGTCAGTGGGTCAAGGTCAAAGGTGCCAAGTATAGATATCTTACATTTATATATATTTGATAAAGTTGAATATTTATCACTTCACAAGTCATAGCAATAACTTGGCGACTTATATATATTACAATTACAAAATGCCATGACTCTGTCAAGCTACATAACTTGTGTTTACAATTTTTATGCTCCCCGAAAAAAATCGGTGGAGCATATAGTCGCCGGGTTTTCTGTCCGTCCGTCCGTCCGTCTGTCAGTCCGTCCGTACGTACGTCCCGAATTGGTTTCCGATCAATAACTAAAGAATCCTTAGGCCTAGGAACTTCAAACTTGATTTGGTGATTTGTCATGGCCAGCAGATGGCCCCTACTGATTTTAGGGTCAAGAGGTCAAAGGTCAAGGTCACATTGACCTTGCAGGTTAAAACGCTTTCCGATCTATAACTGAAGAACCCTTAGGCATAGGAACGTCAAACTAGGTATGGTGATTGGTCGTTGCCAGTAGATGACCCCTATTGATTTTGGGGTCAAGGGGTCAAAGGCCAAGGTCACATTGACCTTGAAGGTAAAAACGGTTTCGATCAATAACTAAAGAACCCTTAAGCCTTGAAACTTCAAACTTGGTATGGTGATTGGTAATGGTCAGCAAATTACCCCTGTTTATTTTGGGGTCAAGGGGTCAAAGGTCAAGGTCACTTTGACCTTGCAGGTAAAAACGGTTTCCGATCAATAACTTAAGAACCCTAAGGCCTAGGAACGTCAAACTTGTATGGTGATTTGTCATGGCCAGCAGATGACCCCTATTGATTTTGGGATCAAGGGTCAATGGTCATGGTCACATTGACCTTGCAGGTAAAAACGGTTTCCGATCAATAACTAAAGAACCCTTAGGCCTAGGAACGTCAAACTTGGTATGGTGATGGTCATGACCAGCATATGACCCCTATTGTTTTTTGGATCAAGGGGTCAAGGTCACAGTATGACCTTGAAGCAAAATCGTGTCGGGCCCATAACTTCGATACTTTAAGTCGGATTCAACACCTATTTCAAAGAGATAATCACCATATTGAATTGACGTGTGTCACATGCAACATTTCGGTCGCTTCCTTGAAGGTCAAGGTCACAGCAAAATCATGTCCGGCCCATAACTTCGTTATTTGAAGACAGATTTTAAAACTATTTTACAGAAATGATCACCATATTGAGACAATGTGTCGTGCACAACATTTGGGTTGTTTTTACACTTTGAACTTTGTCTGTGACATAACTCTGACACTACAAGAGGTATACCTTCCTGGGTCCAAAACCTATGCGGGGAGCATCACCCGGTTCAACCGGCTCTTGTTTTGCAATGTTTATGTCCATAACTGAGTAAATGGGTAAACATTTTTTGAAATATTGCTACTGACAAGAATCGGAGCCGGGGGCATTTGTGTTTAACAAACACGTTCTTGTTTATCAATTGATTTTCAAGGAATATGAACAATACATGTTAACAATTTATATTTAATTACCATCAATTATTCCCCTTTTCTGAGTTTGTTTAAATGTTATGAATGGGCTAAAATGTTTTCTGATAACTCTTCTTTAGGGAATCACATAATAAATTGCTAGGCATATGTCTGAACTTCAGGTTTTTCTGAGAGTTCTAAAACAGTCAGTTCTCTAAATATTTTGTATTGAATGTGTAGTTATTTTCTGAATTTCAGTTTTCTGAAAATTTTCACCCATGCATGGAATCATTGTTACACTGTGAAATGAAATAGGGCATGTTTTGACAGTATGACAAATAACAAAGTTCATTTTCAACTTTTGGTATCTAAGTCCAAACAAGTAACAAAAATTGTTCCATATTAATGTTTTAAATCAATTGATTGCTCAAACTTGTTTTAGAGTCAAATATCATAACCAAAGAGTGGAAATTTTTAAAAGTCAAATATGTATAGAATCTGTGGCTAATAAAATGTGTGTAAAATTTCTCTTTTTTTAACTCGGGAATTAATTTCTTTATTTTACAAATTTATCAAATTTCATTTTATTCTACTGATATGTTTGTAATATTTCTTTTATTTTCTATTGAAAAAATATGTGTTAAACCAATATGTATTTGTTTTCTTATAATTCAGCTCGCTTTAATTATTCCAATGTTTGAAAAAATATTCCCTAGAACTTTACCAAAATGTTCGCCAAAATATCGCCATAACATATTTGCTGAAACTGGCAAATATGCAAATGAAGTTTGCCGCAGTGTTACCAAAAACTTCTGGCGAGCCTCCGCAAACTTTCAAACATTTGGTGAACATCTGCAAACTTTTACCATGCAAATGAGGTTTGCAGTAAATTTGCCGCAAACAGAAGCTACCTCCCCTAAAGTTAGCGGCAAAATTGCCGCTAACCTCATTAGCTGCGGCAAATTTGCCGCAAACCTCATTTGCATGGTATGTTATTGCTGAAAGCAGTTTATTGCATACTTACCGCAATGTTTTCGGCAAACTTGCCGCAATGTTCATCAGAGAGCCCTTTTTAGCTCGAGTATACAAAGTATATGGAGAGCTGTCCTATTCGCCCCGGCGTCGTCGTCCGCGTCCAGATTTAAGATTAAAGTTTTTGTGCAGTAAAATATTTTTCACTATTACTTTGTCATTTCTTCAGCTATCAACTTCACACTTCAAATATATGTTCAGTATCATCAACCACATCTTATGTGACAAGGTTCATAACTCTAGCACCAATATTTGCAGATTTATCTCCCCTTGAACTTAGAATTTTCTTCAAAAAATTCTATTTTTTACTGTTACTTCGTTATTTCTTAAGGGATATATGTACCTTATCATCATCCCCATCTTATGTGACAAGGCTCATAACTCTAGCACAAATATTTTCAGATTTATCTCCCCTTGAACTTAGAATTTTCCTGAAAAAGTATTATTTTTTACTGTTACTTATTTATTTCTTAAGGGATCAATTTCATACTTCAAATATATGTACCTTATCATCATCCATATCTTATGTGACAAGGTTTATAACTCTAGCACCAATATTGCGAGAATTATCTCCCCATAAACTAAGATGTTTTTTACTAGAAAAATGTTATTTTTAACTATAACATTTTTTTTGTTTTAAAGGTATCTACCTCAAACTTCAAATTCTTATTCCTTATCATCAATTACATTTTATGTGACAATGTTCATAACTCTTGAAGCAATATTTACAGATTTGAACTTTGAACTTAGGATTTTCTTTAATAAATATTATAACTTCTTTACTTTTTAAGGTATCTACTTCAAACTTCAAATATATATTAATCATCATTACACACATGTTGTGTGACAAGGTTAATAACTCTAGCGTGACTATTTCTAGAATTTTCCCCCTTGATCTTGGAATTTATATTAACAAATGTTATTTTTTTTACTACAACGTAATACATAATTATACATAATTGATTTTTCTTTCATAGTTTTGTCCTCCTTACTGCGTCCAGTATTTTATTAGCCGAACTTCGCTGTCTCCTGTGACAGCTCTTGTTTTGGTAAGGGAGCTGGTACATTAAGAACTTCCATTGCATTTCGGATTTGTAATCCGTATTAATTTCGAGGTATTTTGTTCTGGATAAACCTGTCGTTTAAAATTGAAGTAAATAATTTAGCGAAAATCTTCTCGCCGAAACAGTCCGACATGTAGAATCTATACATTCCACTACTCGGCAGTCAGATTTATTTGTGTAGAATTCGATAATCGACATCGCTAAAATAGCATTTTCATTGATTAAAATCAAATTCATCCGGTGTATTTATTGAGGGGTGCATTTATTCACAATTCTATAAGACAACGCTACTTTTAAACTTTGAATGCGTTGTAATTTGTTGGATACTTGTAACAAAATAAAAATATTTCTTTCTTTTAAATCGCTAGTTTAATTTTAAGCTGTTTGGAGAACAGAACAGAACAGACATTTTATTTGAGACTTGTACATAATATATCGTCTTACAAATATATATATATATATATATATATAATACAATATATCATGTCACATGGTTATGTTTACACTTGAAAAATGTATTGATTGCACACACATACAAACTAAGTAAAACAAAGCAGGAATAGTATTTGAGATTTGTGCAAAAGTTTATCATCATACAATAAACACATA